>NW_027133007.1:0-5681 GCF_026122565.2 Emydura macquarii macquarii | reverse complement strand
GTTGCCACGCTGTATATTTAAAATTACACTGGGACCAGTGACTTATTTGGTAGATGTAAAAGGGGAGATAATGAGGAGGTCAATCGAACAGCTGTTACCAGGTAACAGCTCAGCATGGCTACAGGATGCAGCCCCGGAAGTTAGTAAAGACGGTGCTGGGTTTTGTTGGCCAGAGGAAGAGGAGAAGTTGGTGGTTCTGGAAGATGGTGACTGAGAGAGGGAGAGAGAAAGTGCTCCTACTGGTGGTGATGCAATCAGTATCCCTAAGGAAGAGCACATAGGTCAGGTGTCCATGACACAGTGAAGGCAGGGAACAGTGCAACGAGGGAGAGAGACGCAGGTCTCCACCCAAGAGAGGCAATGACTGGGTAGCTGGAAGCCTTTTTCTTCTCTGTTTGGCTGATGTAAATGTAGAGCAACAACAATCATTTTATATTCAGATGGCTAAGCCAGATAATTACATCTGTAGTAGCAGAGTGTATTGCTGTACTGCCTCCTTTGCATTTGGGAATCGGTTGTTATGTGTTCCATGGTCTGTTCTGTGTGACCACAATTGCAAACTGGAAAATCTTTAATTTTCCATTTGTGCAGCAAGTATCCGCATTTGCCATGGCTTGTTCAGCTGCTGTTAGGGTTGCCCATGAGCTTCATGGGAGATCGAAGCCAGGGATCCTCTGTGTCAGGTCTTTTACGAGGTGTTTATTTGTTGGAAGCCTGAGAGTGTGTGCCTGTGCTGGACCGCTGAGAGGATATACAGGTGCAGTTGCCCTGAACTGTGACACCTGGCACCGGGTGGATCGGCTACATGGCTGGGGAGAGGGCACAGAGAAAACTCGACACTAGCCTTGCTGAATTGTGTCAAAGATCCTTATGGCTTTGCCCAGCTCCCACACAGGGCCTCTGCTGCACCAATTCATCTCCTCTGGTTATATGTCCCTCAGCTCCCAGAAGAAGTGCATCCTGGGAGATTTTCAAAAGACATTATGGGATACCTCCAGCAGCTCCAAGGAAAAGAAGGAGTTTTACTCCCATAATGCCTTGGGGAACTCTTAATACTCCTCTGGTATGGCGGCCATTTCTGAGATGGAGGCCAAGAGGAAGACTTGGCTGGTGTTCCTTGTGCAGGAGGTCTGGGGAAGCTACCCTGAAACACCTGAAAAGAGGCAGTGCATTCTGGGAACTGTCATGGGGAGCCTGCGAATAGTCCGAGTGCCTCAGAGAACCTCAGCTGGAGCCTGTAGCCTGCATGGCGGCTGTGGTGCTGCAGTTGTGGATGACATGCACATGGCTGAGCAGTACATTTCAGTCCAAACTATGACTGTAGCCTGGTGGGAGCAGATTGTTATGGAGACCTGGGATGGCCGGCAGGGGCTGCATAACTGCAGGGTGAGGAATGAGATGTCCCTGGAAATATGTGTTGTGCTGGCCCAGCCCCTGCAGTGCCAGAGGAGCAGAAGGAGAGCACCCCCATCAGGGGGGCAATGTGAACTAGCAGCTGGGAACGGAGACCAGCGGGAGTCCGTAAGCCTGTCACAAGCACTGTGATGGGGCAGTTGTGTGAGTTCATGGTGCCTTGCAGGAGTGAGTGACCAGCCTTGGGCCAAGGGGAATCAGGGATCCCAGGGGGTTTCAGTCATGTCTTTCTTTCTGCCCCTGTACTTATTACAGACCCTCCCTCCCTTGGGTGTCATTTCTCCAAAGGCTACTTGCAGGCCTGCCCAGAATAGGACACCTCAGACTCTGCTGTTACACTTCTCAATTCCCAGATGTAGCCACTGGTTACAGTGGTTACAAGATGAAGCGTGACATGCTCAGACCTTGTGCCTTACAGCAGTTTGTGATGAGAACACAGTAAAATATTCCTGAAATAAGCATATTTCTCCGCACCACAAAACCAGTGAGCTACAAGCTCACAGCACGTAGTGCTTGACTAGCACTTTGATCATTATTATTTTATTGTATTATTATCACCATAGTCTTTACCAGGACCCCATTGTGCTAGGTGCTGTACAAACACAGAACAAAAAGACAATCCCTGCCCTAAAGAGATTCCAGTCTAAGTGTAAGACATTAGACAACAAGTATATTCAGACTGACAGATGTGTATGTGGGGGAGCAAATGAAACAAAGAGACAATATTGGTCAGCATGACAGGCAGTGGTCTCGGCACGCCAGTAACTGTAACCGTTACCAACATTCGTAGGCATCACAGAAAAGGAGAGTTTAAAGGAGAGATTTGAAGGTGACAGTGAGGTAGGTTTGCGGAGGTTTACAGGGGCTCCTCCCCAGCGTGAGTGGCAGTATGGGACACAACACTACGGGGCTTGTTTGAAAATTTAACAAATGGGCAGCAGAGGCTGGCACCATGGGCTGACCGGAGACGAGCATCAACAGCTCCACAGTGAATGAGAGATGATAGATAGTGCAGGGATTGACCGTGAAGGGCCTTGAAAATGAAGATAAACAGCTTGTCTTCGTGTGCTAGAGAAGGGGAGTCAGTGGAGAGATTCCAAGAGAGGGTTGACATGGTCACAGCGGTGGGCTAGGAGAATGATCTTTGCAGCCGTGTTCTGAATGGAGATGAGGGGGACCAGTTCACATTTGCCTAGGCCAGAGAGAAGGATGTTGCAGTAAACAAGATGTGAGATGGTGAGAGCTTGGACGAGCTTTAGCCATCTGGAAAGGCAGGAAAGGCCGTATTGTGGAGATGTTCTGCAGAAAGAATCAGCAAGACTTTAACATAGGCTGGAGGTGAGGACCTACAGAGAGGTCCAAGTCAAAGATGATGCCCAAGTTATGGGCCTGAGTGAAACGCAGGATGTTGGTGCTGTCCACAGTGATTGGGGAAGAAAGTGTGGGTAAGTCTGAAAGGGGGGAGAGAAAAAAACTCTGTTTTAGCCACATTGAGCATGAGCTGATGGCTAGATATCCACCAGGAGATGTGAGAAAGACAGACCCAGGATTTTAGTTTGATGGAAGCAGACAGGTCTGGAGCAGAGAAGTTGATCTGTGAATGGTTATCATAGAAGTGGTGGTTAAATTTGTGTTTGTGGATGAAATTACCCCATGACAAGGTGTGGAGGGAGAATAGAAGAGGACAGAGGACCGATCCCTATGGACCCCCCACAGGAAGTTGGAGCACGGATTAGGACAATCCTCCAAAGGACACACTGAAGGAGCAATTACAGAGCTAGGAGGAGAACCAGGTCACGCAAGCTGAGGGAGGACAAGACTTCAAGAAGACGACTATGGTCGACAGTGTCAAAGGCAGCTGAGAAGTCAAGGAGGATGAGGATGGAACATGGTTCTGATTGGCTAGCAATGCCACTAGAGACTTTGTGGATAGCGATGTTAGTGGAACGCAGAGGCGGAAGCCGGCTGGAGAGGGTCTAGGATGGAACTGGAGGAGAGGAACTCCAGACAGAGACTCCTCACAGTGAGTTCAATGAGCTTAGAGATGAAAGGGAGATGTGGCGCAAGTTGGAGACTCAGGTGGGATCAAGGGTGAGGTTTTTTAAGATGGGAGAGGCTTTCTCAGGGTATCTGAATATTAGTGGCAAACTTACCGTTCTCTGGTCAGCCCTGAAGAGTTCCCACCCATGGGACGGTGTGGGCACCTGCCAGTCCCTCTCTGAGATTTGTGGGCACGCTCTGGAGTGGCATCTGGATTTCTTTAGTATTTGGTTGTGGGATTCTGATGGCACTTACTTAAACAGAATAAGTAGATTATGTGAGGCCGGGAGCATTTCATGATGGCTGTGTATGATATGTGTACTTGCCACCTTGAGTTCTCCAGCCATTTCCTTTTAACAGCTCTTGGTCCAAAGAGGACACATGGGCTGAGCATTCATTTCTTCACGTGATGGACACATCCCAAAATAAGTCACCAATATAGTGCAAGGAGTCGAGGAAACTGGGACTAGCCATCAGCTCAGGGACCCATAACTGTGGGCCCACAAGGCAGATCACAGTCACTCGGGGAAGTAAAACAACTCTCTAAAGGAACAGCGCTTCTTTGCTTCTTCAGGAGGCAGCTACGGTGCAGGTGAATTTTAAAAAATTCTGCCATATTCTATTGTTTTATGCAAAAAATATCTGGGCAGTAATGGATATGGACCGGAGGAGACGGCTAAATTACAGATGTGTGTGCACCCTAACATTGGCATTTCTTGACATCAGGGCAATGAACCATGGAGGCTCAGTATTTCATAGTATAGATAATCTGTGGGTTTGTAAGGATTGTAACAGCATGAAGAGCATAGAAAGGTGTACAATAGAAAATACAAACGTGCAGGCAGAGAGATAAGCTTCCTCTTTTGGCTTCCAGCTTTTACTAGCAGATCATATTCCTGTGACTAGAGCAAAACCTCATTTCTCACAGATAGAAGAATAACTGCCACCAAAAGTGAGCAAAGCAGCAGCATGCGGGAAGTCCGGGCCTGCTACAAAATGTCTCCGATTTCTGATTTTCACTTCCCCCACACATCAGATTTCTGTTTTTGCTTCCCAGTTGAGTTAAGCCCACGGCTTTATTCCTCTGCAGGCTGGACTGCAGCCCCATAAAGGCTATTTTCTCCTTTTGACCTGACCCCATGGTCTGATTTCAATGAATCTTCCCTCCAGCATCCCCAGGGCACTCATGGCCCCAGCAGCCTGTTTCAAGTTCCTGGAACAGTCCAAGGCAAGGCACCTTGGCCAAGCTGCTGGATCTCCTCCTCTGTCTCCCACACTTTCCACTGTAGTTTAATGTCCCTGGCTCCCTCTCTCTGTTACTTATATGGCCTCCGTTACCAAAGTACATGAGCACCTCATGATCATTCATGTATTATCCTCACATCAGCCCTGGGAGGGAGGGAAATACCGTTCCATTTTAGAGAGGTGGGAAGCGAGTCACAAAGAGCAGGCAGCTTGCCCTAGGTCATACAGGAAATCTGTAGGAGAAGAGGGAACTGACCCTGGCTCTGTCGCAGAACCACAGAAGCGATGCTACACCCCAGCTACTGAGCAGTCCCATGGAGGGATCCCTTCAGTGGGGGCGGGGGGATAGCAACATGGGCTCAACGCCTCTGAGACTGAGCCTCTGGGCTCCAGCCCTCCTGCATCACACCGTGAGCTCTGCCCAGCGAGTCCAACTGAGGCAGATGGCCGGTCACAGAGTTGCACACTCTGCATAGACCAGGGCATCTCCGTGAGTGTTTGCAGCGACACCAGGCAGTCCTTTCACACCAGAGCAGGGTTTATGAATCAACTGGAGCCCAGCACTGGGAAGGCCTGAGCCTCGTGCAGAGAAGCAAAGGTTAGACCGTGGTCAGTCCTGGCCAAGCCAGTGTCATCAGCCAGCCACGCTGCTGTGGAATCCATTTCTGCTCTTTCGCCTTGTCCTCATCTCTTTGTTTGACAGACTCCGGTGATGAGCTCCTGCATCTCTCCAAAGCCCAGCTCTTCTCCCAGCCTCCTGTCAACTCTTGATCCATTGGCCTCCTCCTGGCAGGTGCCTGCTGAGTTCCCACTTTCCACCTGCCGCAGTTTCCCGTGTCAGACGTCACTTGTTCAGTCTCTGGGGCTCCCATTTTCTCTCCAGACCCTCCATTGCTAGGGGTCATTTCAGCCAGTCCTTAACGACCCATGCATACCACTCCAGACAATTAGGTCACGCAGACACCCCAGATCCCCTGCTCTGC
>NW_027133006.1:0-5805 GCF_026122565.2 Emydura macquarii macquarii | reverse complement strand
CTTCTGAAGTCTGTGAACAGACATCTCCTGTTCTGAGAAGTATCGGGGGTATGTGCCCCCCCATCTTCCTGGCCCCATAGGAACTTACTTCATACAGATTAGCATTTTAACATATATTGTGTAGCCACCCATCTCGGGTGATAACCAGGGTACCTGAAACATTGTATAATCAAGTGGCTCTTTGGCCTTTCCTGTGAAAAACATCTGGTGTACCCCATTGTACACATAATTGTCTTTCCTGAACTGTTAATCAAATTCCACTATACGATCAACATGTAAATGAACCTAAGCAACCCCTATATAAGTCTTTTGTATCTGGTAGCCGGGAGAAGTACATTTGCCCAGCATCCAGACATGCTGCTTCACTTCCCTATAGCCACCTAGGTTTTCCCTATGGCTATAGTATTCCCCATAGCTATGGTTATGTTATTGTGTGTAAGCCACAATAAAGGCACCCAATCCAACCCAAATGTAGCCAGAGACTTATTTTTCCTTGACAAGAGTTAGATTAGATTTCAGGAAGAAATCCCTCACTGTAAGAACAGCAGGACAATGGAAGAAACTGCCTATGGAAGTCCTAGAAGCACTTTCACTGGAGGTTTTCAAAAGGAGCCTGGTAGCTACTTGTCTTGGTGGTATAGATTCATAGAATCATAGAAGGATTACAGTTGGAAGAGATCACAGGAGGTGTCTAGTCTAACCCCTGCTCAAAGCAGGACTAACCTCAGCTAAATCATCCCAGCCCTGAGGATTTGTCAAGCCACAGCTTAAAAACCTCTTAAAGATGGAGATTCCAGCACCTTCCTAGGTAACCCATTGCAGTGCTTCACCACCTTTATGGTTCCTTCTAACTCTGTGGTTCTATGATTCTATGATGTAAAATCCGACTGTACACCAGGCCTTAGTCAAATGAAAGTTTTTGGGCTCAATACAAGGGTAACTGGGTGAAATTTGGCCTGGGTTGTACAGAGGGTCAAAATAGATGATGAAATGGTCCCTTCTGGACTTCAACCCCATGGGTCTATCGGTAAAGAAAGTAGACCAGGCACTCACATTTACACTTTCTCATAATACACAAACAAGGGAACATACAATTAAATTGAAAGTCTGAAAATCTAAAATTGCTAAAAGAAATTTTTGTCCATGACACGTATTTGGCCTGTGGAACTCCTGGCTACAGTTATCGTTCGGGCAAAGAGCTCAGCTGAACAGGATTCCAACATGCTGTGGCCATTGCAGGCAGCGCTGGTGGCACCCGTTAGTGAAGGCTGTCTGACACTGACACTGACCAGACCGCATTGTTAGTGGTTTACAAGTTTGCCAGACTTGAACCGTCTGGCCTGAAGTCTCCCATGCCGGGCGTCTGCTTCTGGCTGAGTGATTGTTTGAGAGTGTCAGGCAGAAAAGAGTGAGGTAAGAGCCCCTCCATTCCAGCCCCGTTACAGCCAGACCCCAAAAGAGCCAGGGGAGGAGGTTACTGTGCATTAGCACAGAACTGACTCCTGAGCTCTTTACACAATTGTTGCTCCCAGGGGCATCAGCCGGGGGCACAGCAAACTAGATAATAGCGAAGAGGGGCATTGTGGCCAGTGATAATGGAGTATACTCATCACCTATGGAAAGGGCCAGGGATGTTTACTGGCTGTGCAGAGCACAAAGGACCACAGATTTGTTCTCTGCCCCATCCTGCCCACTTTGCCTGGGGTCTGTTGAGCAGTGCGCTGTGCGCAAGGGATGGGTACCTGTGAATTGTGAGCTGTAAGTGTCTTCCCTGGCAATCCCCCTGTCAGGTAGCCGAGTCCCACACCTCTCTCTCACATCAGCATCTGCAACAACATCCCACGCCGAGAGCCAACACAGGGCAAGTGCCCCGGGCCAGATGGAAACGGGTTTATAATATAGCTCTGGGCAATCCCAGTGGGGTTCCTAGGCTGCAGACAGGAGACATCAGCCAATGTCTCTCCACCTCTGCGCATCTGTGTTCTTTATCCATCTGTAGGAGTAAACAGTAATTAAGGGTCCTTCCCAAAGGGAGAGGAGAACTCCCGGGCTCTCTGCGGAGTCAGAGAGGAATTGGCTGCTCAGTGTATTTGTGTACAGTTAAACATTATTGTCAATTAGTCAGAGAAGTAGGGATAATGGCTAGATCTCTATAGGGTCTGACGCCATGTCAATGCCTGGGATGGATGGCTAGCTAGCAGACAGGCAGATCTGGAGAAAGATGACACAGGAGAGTCACTGTTAACTCACAGGGATGTCACTAAGGGCTCAGAGATCAATAATTCTGTCTAGCGCTAGTTTGTTAATCTGAATGTCGTGTTGTACTCGGTCAAACACCTTGTAATGTTCTAAGTCTATGATTTCTCCCCAGTTACCTTTAGCCACCAAATTTGTTATCACCTAAAAAAAGAAATCACGTCTGTTTGACACGTTATATTTATTTTACCGATGACCCTTCCCTCTCCATCACTCCACATCCGATTTTACTAACATCTTACACGGCAGCAGAAGTGACGTTGGGAACCACAATGTCCTGGTCAAATTTCAACGTGGGTAAACTGAGTCACCCTGGACTGTTGATTGGATACAATATTCTTCTTCTTTGTATGCAACTGTGCCCAGCACCTCCCATGAAGGACTCAAGCTGCATTGGGCTGGACACATGAAATGAAGACCTTGTTTCACAAGAAATTCCTCTTCCCGTCCTGTTCTAAACTGTGTTCTGTAGGGGAGCTGTGCGCTGCTAAACAGCTGCCATGTTCCCCCTCAGAAGTGGGTGCAACGGATCCTATTTCTAGTTACTAAAGCTGCTGGAACCCTTCTGGAGCAGGTGGCGCTGTGGGAATGTCAGAAGAGGCATGGTCCGGGTGGCAGTGCTTTCTGCTACCACACACTACTGCAGCATTCACAAGATTAAAAAGTCAAATCTGCTTTTATGTTCTAAAAAGGCCTGAGTACATCGGCAGCACAGTGTAAATATCAGCAACAGCACAGGACTGAATCCCAGCGAGGAGGGCTGTCCCTGGGCTAGTCCCAGAAGACATGGGGACTTTCATAAGCATCCTGGCTGGGCAGGTTGTTCAATGTTTGGAGGAAATAGCCACAATCCTGGATGTCCACATCCACCTCTCACATTCAAAGAATCATAAAATCATAGAATCATAGAGTTGGAAGGGACCTCAGGAGGTATCTAGTCCAACCCCCTGCTCAAAGCAGGACTAACCTCAGCTAAATCATCCCAGCCAGGGCTTTGTCAAGCCACAGCTTAAAAATCTCTAAAGATGGAGATTCCACCACCTCCCTAGGTAACCCATTCCAGTGCTTCACCACCCTCCTAGTGAAAAACTTTTTCCTAATATCCAACCTAGACTTCCCCCTCTGCAACTTGATACCGTTGCTCCTTGTTCTGTCACCTGCCACCACTGAGAACAGCCTAGCCCCATCCTCCCTGGAACCCCCTTTCAGGTAGTTAAAGGCTGCTATCAAATCCCCCCTCATTCTTCTCTTCTGCAGACTGAATAAGCCTAGTTCCTTTAGCCTCTCCTCATAAGTCTTGTGCTCCAGCCCCCTCATCATTTTTGTTGCCCTCCTCTGGACTCTCTCCAACTTGTCCACATCCTTTTTGTAGTAGAGGGCCCAAAACTGGACACAATACTCCAAATGCGGCCTCACCAATGTCAAATAGAGGGGAATAATCACTTCCTGCGATCTGCTGGCAGTGCTCTTACTAATGCAGCCCAATAGGCTATTAGCCTTCTTGACAACCAGGGCACACTGCTGACTCATATCCAGCTTCTTATCCACTGTTACCCCCAGGTCCTTTTCTGCAGAACTGCTGCCTAGCTCGTCGGTCCCCAGTCTGTAGCTGTGCATGGGATTCTCCCGTCCTAAGTGCAGAACTCTGCACTTGTCCTTGTTGAACCTCATCAGATTTCTTTTGGCCCAATCCTCCAGTTTGTTTAGGTCACTCTGTATCCTATCCCTACCTTCCAGGGTATCTACCCCTCCCCCCAGCTTAGTGTCATCTGCAAACTTGCTGAGGGTGCAATCTACCCCATCCTCCAGATCGTTGATTAAGATGTTGAACAAAACCGGTGACAGGACCGACCCCTGGGGCACTCCGCCTGTGACCGGCTGCCAGCTAGACATGGAGCCATTGATCACTACTCGTTGAGCCCTATGCTCTAGCCAGCTATCTAACCACCTATTATAGTCCATTCATTCAACCCATAGTTCTTTAACTTGCTGATAAGAATACTGTGAGAGACCGTATCAAAAGCATTGCTAAAGTCAAGGTATATCACGTTCACCGCTTTCCCCACATCAACAGAGCCAGTCACCTCTTCATAGAAAGAGTCACCTCTTCATAGAACTCTTTCTTCCTCTCTCTGGACAAGGAGCAGGCTCCCTGCAGCCAGACATGCTTTTATCTGCTCTTCCCGTCCTCCCGTGGCTCTAATGTCCCAGCCGCTTGCCCTGCTAGAACCTGGGCAACGTCCCAGCTTTAGGTGGTAGCAGCTGTAGCACCCTCGTGGGACGAGAACATGGTGTGATGCTCTGATTGCATGTGACCATTTCTATCCCTGTTGTGCAGTTGCAGCAAATCTTGGACAAAGCCTGTCACGCAGGGTGTCAATGGGAAAGTTACGATTTGCCAAGCATGACTTTCCTGTTTATACGCGTGGATCTCCTTCCTATCTGATGTTATGGATATTGGCCATGGACTGGTATCTTATCCTGCTGTTGTATCCCTGGGTAACGCCCCCGGTAGACGGTACCTGAAGGCCAGACAGCGATGTGTTGATGGCCCGTCAAGGACACTGAGCTCTCAAAATGGGCAGCCGAAAAAACTCCTAGTGCCCAGATAGCTCTTCCTGTGCACAGCTCTGCAAGAATATGAGCAATGGCTGCCCCATGAGTCACCAAGCCGTGCAAGGAGCTGTGATCTGCTAATGTGACCCTGGACTCCATCTTGGGCCAGTAACTTTCCACAAACAGAGGCTGACAGCTGTGTTTGAGATGGTAAAATTCCACGCACAGGGCAAAGGGTATAAAAACCCCTGAGACATCACCATCTTTTGTCTTTTGTCTGCTGCTTTTCCCTGGGCTGGATTTCTGACAAGGAAGCTTCTTTTATTATTAAACCTTTAGATTTTAGTTACAAAAGGATTAGCATCAACCTGAAACTGGGTCAGGCCTGAGTGATATATTGACCTGGCTAAGTGACTAATCTATGGAGATTAGGAGGCCCCTCTCTGTGATGAAATTGGTTCCAGTAACCACTCCTCATATAGCCAAGCGTCTGGAAGGACAGTGCCTTGAGCCAGGAACATAGCCCCCGAGTCCCTAGCTGCCAGTCTCTCAGACCTGGCTAGTCAGGCCCACACAGCAGCACAGAGGCCTGGCGCTCTCTCTCTCCGGTGAGCTGGGAATGAAGAGTTTCAGCTTGCCACGGATTCACTGGGGGACCTTGGACAAGTCACTTGCTCACTCTAGGCCCCAGGCTCTCCATGCACTAAATGGAGATTATTATGGCTGAGGTGCTGCTACCGAAAAGCACTGAGCAGGGCCTTACAGTCACACCCTGTACTGATTGGGTTCCGTGCAGCACGTTGTTAGGCCTCTGTGCAGCATTCTGTGCACTGTGAAGGATTCCAGGCAGCGATTACTCCCTGGTAAACAAGCAAGACAAAGCTGAAGACTGAGCTTTGCGGAAACTTATGTTTGTGCCTGTGGTTTGTAGCTGGTTCTTTAAAATCCCCTCCTGTGTGAGAAGGACTGCAGCTCCCTTCATCACAACACACG
>NW_027133005.1:0-5535 GCF_026122565.2 Emydura macquarii macquarii | reverse complement strand
TGCAGATGGTGCAGCTGCCTTTTTATATCCTTTTTGCCATGAGACTTGCACTTCCTTTGTCCCAAACACGGCCACACAGCACATGGCATGGAAAAGCCTGAGGTCCCCTGGCATAGGCGTGTTCCTGCGTGTCCTGGTGACTCATGGGGTGCAGCCCTTGGGTTCTTTTACTGGATTCATTGCACAGTTGTGTTCCCTTGATGGGCCATTGAGCAGGCTCAGAGCTGCTGCCATGTTCCTGTCTGGGGTGTCACCCAGAAACACAGCACGGGTTAGAAATACAAATATACCAGACATCTTTAGAATGTATCAGACAAAGCTGATACAGACCTAGAAACGCGCTTATCAATCTTAGTGAATCATGACTTTTCCATCAATACTTTGCCTGGCGTATCCTCTACGACATCTATTGTAATTCTGTAATACTGGTATCAGTGATATTATAAATGGCCATTCATATTCCACACAGCGTTGCTCCCCCCTTTCTTTTCCTTTCTACAGCTCACTTACTAAGAGCAGCCCAGGCGCTGCACCCAGAGGTTAGGGGCAGGGCACACACCCTGGCACAATGCCTTAGACAGTAACCGCAGACGTCAGTGGAGATGTTCCCAAATCTGCCCCTAGCGGCCAGCCTACCAGAGGAACACGGGGATAATTCAGTCCTGACACCCCACCCCCATGTCCGCCTGCTCCGTAACCTGTGTGCAGGCTGCTCCCTCCGTATCCTGCTGCATCAGCCCTTCCTGCCTCCCTGGCCTGGCTTCTCACTGAGTTTTGAACAGTGCAGAAGGAATAAACTCTCCCTCCCTTTCTCTCCGCTCTTTTTTCCTCCTCTCCTCTGTGCCACTTTTTATCTCCCCCTCCTTTCTCCTTGCTCAGATCCTCCACTTCTTTTCTTCTCAGCCACTTGGCTCCCTCCTTTTCCTCTCTCTGGGTTTGTCAAGGTTCGACAATGTACTCAGGTGTGAATTCCCAATGCTCACAATCACAAATACATAGTGGCGTCAAGACCAGAAGGGACTGTGTGATCCTCTAGTCTGACCCCCTGCATCATTAATGATCTGGAGGATGGGGTGGATTGAACCCTCAGCAAATTTGCAGATGACACTACGCTGGGGGAAGTGGTAGATACCCTGGAGGGCTGGGATAGGATACAGAACAATCTAGACAAATTGGAGAACTGGGCCAAAAGAAATCTGATGAGGTTCAACAAGGACAAGTGCAGAGTTCTGCACTTAGGACGGAAGAATGCCATGCACAACTACAGACTGGGGACAGATGAGCTAGGCAGCAGTTCTGCAGAAAAGGACCTAGGGGTTACAGTGGACAAGAAGCTGGATATGAGTCAGCAGTGTACCCTTGTAGCCAAGAAAGCTAATGTCATATTGGGCTGCATTAGTAGGATCATTGCCAGCAGATCGAGGGAAGTGATTATTCCCCTCTATTCGGCATTGGTGAGGCCGCATTTGGAGTATTGTGTCCAGTTTTGCACCCCCACTACAGGAAGGATGTGGACAAATTGGAGAGAGTCCAGTGGAGAGCAATTAAAATGATTAGGGGCTGGAGCACATGTTTTATGAGGAGAGGCTGAGGGAACTAGGCTTGTTTAGTCTGAAGAAGAGAAGAGTGAGGGGGATTTGATAGAGACTTTCAACTATCTGAAAGGGGGTTCGAGGGAGGATGGGGCTAGGCTGTTCTCAGTGGTGGCAGACGATAGAACAAGAAGCAACGGTCTCAAGTTGCAGTGCGGGAAGTCTAGGTTGGATATCAGGAAAAACATTTTCACTAGGAGGGTAGTGAAGCACTGGAATGGGTTACCTAGGGAGGTGGTGGATTCTCCATCCTTAAAGGATTTTAAGGCCTGGCTTGACAAAGCCCTGGCTGGGATGATTTAATTGCAGTTGGTCCTGCCTAATCTTCTGTGATTCTATGATCACTCAGGCCAGAGAATCTCTCCACAGGATTCCTACAGCAAAGGGAACTATTCTTCCCTCCTCTGTCAGTGACAAATAGCTGCCGGAGTAGGTTTAATCTGTCAGACAAAGGCACAACGAGATCCAGTGGCTGGAAATTGAAACTAGACACATACAAACTCATGTGACATGGCCTCATGGTCTCCTTATTGGTGGGTTCACACAAGCAGGCAGAGCCCCCAGAATGATGGCCCAGCCCCACGCTCAGTAAGCAGAGCGTGTATTTTATTACTGGAAGAGGGTGGAGCCTCCAGCTGCTGCTACCAAAGAGTTTTGCTTTTCCTCCCAGGCAGCAAACGCAGCCACACCCTGAACTCAGCGTTACTTCCTGAGCCAGTTACTTCCCCCTGCCTGGGAAGAGCCAGACCCTGTAGGGCTGTCTGTGGATGCACCACTCACACAGACCAGCCAGCACAGGAATTTGCTCACTCTAGAAATAAGATGCAAATATTGAACTATGAGGGTAGTTAGCTGTTGGAACAATTGGCCAATCTCTAACTCACTGGATCCCCGGCTTCCAAGGAAAGGAGAGAGACACAGCAAATCAATCCAATAAAGATGAAGACAAAGAGTCCAGATGAGGTGTTGTTTTTTAACAGTGTGGGTAATTAGCCATTGGAACAACTGGCCCAGAGACATGGTGAACTCTCTGTCCTGTGGAGATTTTAAATCAAAATTGGATGTTGCTTTCTGAAAGATCTGCTGTACCTACCACAGATTGTGGGTTGGATGCAGGAATTACTGGGTAAAATTCTCTGGCCTGTGTTATGCGGAAGGTCAGACTAGATGATCAGAATCATCCCTCCTGCCCTTCATATCTGTCCATGTACAGCAAATCTTTTAGAAGGCAGCCAAGGACAATCTAAAGATGCTAAGTGATGACAAATGCTGCCATTTCCCTTGGGAAGCTATTCCAATGGTTTGTTCCCCTCACTGTTCAAATGTCATCTGATTTCCAGTTAGAGAATAATTCATTAAGTGAAACTGGTCACTGCAACTCTTACATTCCTGCAGCCTTGGCCTCTGCTCACCCTCCGAGAAAGCTACTGGAAGAAGCGGTTTGTCAGATCTGTACGGATTATTTCAATGATCCAGTGAGCACAGACTGTGGACACAACTTCTGCTGAATTTGTATCACTGAGCACTATGAAAAATCGGAAAAGGACAATGTTAGAAATAATCAAACAGGTTGTCCTGGGGGGGTGGGATTGGGGAGACGGAACCCTTTATTGCCTGCTCGTTCCATCTCGACGCCACGAGTGAGCAACGAGGGGGTTACTTTACAATATTTTTATCCATAACAGTATGTAAATGTATACATTCCCAGCAACTCCCCATAGACCCTTATTTGGTTACATTGACACCTATAAAATGAATATTAACAACTACATAATGAATATAATTATACCCACCCCTGTTTGTTGTTTACAGGATTACCATACAGAGGTCAGGCATGTCACCTTAAAACCTATACATTTTACACTAACATTCTTTGAAGTAAAGGCATGCCAGGGGGAGAAGGAAGATAACGCTTTCTTCCCACCAAGGCCTTACTCAGAAGTGGTGATAGTGCCTCATTCCCAGCACTGATGGCCAGGAAGGGAGGAAAAGAAGAAAAAGATAACAGACTCTAACTAAAATTCACACCAATTAACAGAAACAAGATTTGCCTTTGCTTTGATCACGTTCCCTATAATTTAGGCCTCACTACTTGTCCAGCTTTTAACTCTTTACTCTCCTACAGACCCAGAGGGAGTTTGCCATCCACAATGCAGGAAAAAAAAGAAGAAAGAAATTTCAGACCACCATGCAGCTTGCCATCATGATGGAAAATAGCCAGCAATTAGAAAACAAACGTGAAAGTCTAAAAAAGCAGACAGTCTGCACAGAGCATGAGGACAAAGTAAAGCGATTCTGTGAAGATGATGGTGAGGTGATCTGTCAGGTTTGTGATAAAACCCGGGAGCACAGATCTCATGCTCTGGTGCCCATCGAGGAGGCAGCTCAGAAATACAAGGTAGGAAACATTATTTCTATGTAAACCTTCTGCCAGACAGAGCCAGCAGCAGCAAGGGCCGGGTTCTGTATCTAGGGGTTCCTGTCAATGATACAACACCAAGCTGGCTCGAGCCCCCACCCAGTCACCTGGGAAATCACACACTATCCCCTGGGCGCCCCCAAAGGCAATACTACCCCTCTCGCCAGCACAGAGTCTGAGTGTAGAAAGTAAACCTTTTAATAACAGGAAGGAAGTAACACAGCACTGGTTTGAGAAAACAGTGCAGAAAGAATTCATGAACTCAATGAGCCGAACCTCCCCTCACCCCAGAGTACGTGGGGCATGTCTTTCGCCTCTCCCTTCTCCTTTCCCCGTCCTACCACCATCATAGCTGCAGTGTCCACTAACTGTGGGGAGGGGCTCAGCTAGTCCCTCTTCTACAGAAGGTGGACTTGAGCAGTCCCCTCAGCTGCTGTTTGCAGGCCTCACCGAGTCCCCGCTGGTGCTGCCTGCTATCGGCAGGCACTGACTGTTGCTGCTTCTGTCACCTCCAGGCCCTGCCAGGTCCTCTCTGCTACTTGTCAGTCAAAGTTTCCCAGGTTCTTTAGTGATTTCAGCTCTTTGTGAATTTCAGCTTATGGGAAAACCATTTACGGACACAGAAGGAGCGTCCTCGCTTTTAATAAAACAAAATACATTATTAATACTACCTTTTAACAGCAGAAGAAGATCATCAATCCATGCTTGAGAGTCGCCCTTTACTAGGCATAGTACAGCCTCAATAGGAGATTTCCCCCCCCCCCTTCTCTTACCATGCTCAAGCATCCGTACACCACTCTTGTTCAGATCTGTTTAGATGGGAGTGAATTTTTCATCAGAACAGTCTGCTGCCATTTGTTCATACAATCGAAGGAGAACATCTCATCACCCCTGCAGTTAACACAAAAGTGATTTGTAACCCAGTACCAGCCAGACTGTTTCCAATCATGCTCAACACCTAAGTACTTAATTGTACTCATGCAAATACAAAGCCCATGCAAATAAAATGCCCCCTTTCAGCTGGCAGGAGAAATTAAATCACTGCAGGAGAAGTTTAATTTTAAAATGACATGGAGTTTAGCCATGATGGGTAGGAGTCTTCTAAATCTATGGGGTGAAATCCTGGCCCCATCCAAGTCAGTGGAAAACTCCCAGGCCTGGAGCCAAAATGGTACATAGGAACCTAAGTCCCAGTTTGAGGTGCCACTGCAATCCAGAGCCCCTTTCATCATCCAAGTGGAACAGCTTCACCAGGAGAGACTGAGGGAGCCCCACATTTGACTTTTCCATAGCCCGGTGGTTAGAGCCTCTCCTGACAGATGGGATTGTAACACAGGTCTCCTTTCTCAGCACCATGCAGAAAGGGGGGAATTGAACTTGGGTCTCCCACATCTCAGGTGAGAGCTCCAACCACTGGGCTAAAAGTCATAAAGTAGGTGACAGCTCCTTCCCCAGTGGTTTTGTGTGGAGTGAGGCAGGCTCATAGCTTGTGTGTCTGATAACCTGACTCCAGGAGCTGAGTTC
>NW_027133004.1:0-5561 GCF_026122565.2 Emydura macquarii macquarii | reverse complement strand
TTCCGGTCAATGCAGCATTACTTTTTTCGGGGGGGTGGGGTGGATTTACTGCGTTGGACAGACAGCACTTCTGGAATCGATTGAGCGGGTCTCCACTGTCCGCTCAATCAATCCTGCTGCATTGATCTGTGCAGCCCCCTCCCTGTAGATATACCCTGAAGTTCTCTTTGGCTGCCTTTTCCACTAGTCCTGAGATAAAAATACATTTCTAAATAGAGCTGGGCCAATCTTTTCTGATGGAAACTGGGCTTGTTAAGTAGTCATTTTTTACTGAAGTTTGGAAATAATAATAAAAGCATTGCTTTGCACATTTTCTAGTTTTTTTCTGAGAAAAAAGTGGGAGAAAATATTTTCTTATATTTATTTAGGGTTTTCTCTTCCTTCTCTCAGTTGTACTTTAAAAATGGGAAGAAAGTAAAAAGGAGAAAAAGGGCCCAAAAGTAAAAAAAAAAAAAAAAAGTGGGGGAAAACCCCCAATTTCATCATTTTGGGGATAACATTTTGTGTTATTTATTTGAAAGAAAAAAATCAGTAATTTTCAAAATATGCAAATGAAAATGTTTTTGAAATTATGATAAATATTTTTTCTTTACTTACCAGCTCAACATTTATAACTTTTTAAGTGGTTAAAAAGTTGTTCCACTATGGAAATAAATTAAGCAAAATGTCGTCTTCTTACTGAATGCATATGTTATCCAGGTGTACCAGAGTCCGATTTTTGGACCAAGAGAAATTGCAACAATTTTTCTTCCTTCTAGACCTGCTGAGCAAACACAGTTCTACGAGAATGACTAGATGCTATTTCTGGCTGGGATATCTTCAACAGACTTGTCAATTAAGAACTATTCAGCTACACCTTTGAGGCAACATTTATGTAGCTTCTTTCAATTTCTTCAGTGAAGGTCTTTGAGAGGGGGAGATGGGGAAGTCACATTTAATAAACAGTAGATGGAGGAATCTGGGTTCTATCAAAATTGTTTAGGGTTTGAACTGGAGACACCATCTTAGTATGATGCACCTTTCCCCTGCAGCTGGGAACACCACAGGGTAACACGGCCCTCAGAATTGTTCCACAATACATTCAGGTTAGATTAATAGATTTGAAGGCCAGAAGAGGCTTTAGATCATCTAGACTTCCTCCTGTGTATCACAGGCCATAGCATTTCACTCGGTTTTCCTTTGGGGGAGTGGGAGATGAAACAGAGGCACAGAGAGGTGAAGTGACTTGCCAAAGGTCTCAAAGGATATCGGTGCCTCTTCAGTTTGAGCCTTCTGTCCTACACAGCTGATCATGGTCCTTCTCCATGTGCCCATGTTGAATGAGTGTTGAGGAGTCTGACCAGAGCGAGGCTAGAACCCAGGAGTCCTAGCAGCAGGTTCTGACACCCTCAAGCCCACTTGGAGTTGTCGGGATAAACAATTCGTTTGAAGGAAGAGCTGGGCGAATCCATGAGTGGAATTGTATGATGGGGTCGCTGTTGTGCTGGGGCGGAGGGCAGGGCATCGCCCTGGTCAGATTGGGGGTGACCTTGGAGGCTTTGCATCTTCCTCTGCTGCATGGGGCACAGCTCACTCGCCAGGGTTCTCTGCAAGTCTCTCACTTAATCATTTCCATGCCACTGTGGGGGTTTTAGGTACCGGTGCCCGTCCATCCCTGCTAATCTCTGTCTCTGGCACGTCATCGTTTAGTCTCCTGTGGGTCGTCCTACTTCGGTCTAGATTCAGTCGGTGGGTTGGGTTGGTGGCCTGGGATGTAAAGAAGTTGAGACCCGGTGATCTGGTGGTCCCCATCTGGCCTGAAACTCTGATCCAGGAGTGATGACAATCCATCTCTCCCTGCTCTAACTCATGGGACGCTGCTGCCTTCTGAAAGCTGGAAAAAGCGACTGTCCAGGATAGAACCGGACACGTGTTTTCCCTTTGAGGGCCCTTCTCAATGGCTTTCTGACAGTCCAGTATACTATATCTGTGAGGGTTTCAGTATGTAATGTAAGTTCATAGACATATTTAGGCCTGTGTATCTGCCTGAGATGGGATTCTGGGTCTCGGGGCCTGACTGAAAGTTAGTCCATGCGATACGCAAAGAACAAAGACACAGTGTGTTCCTTTTGTCTGCCCGCCATGAGCTGGGTTTGTCTTTATTGCTGTGAAAAGAGAAGGGATGTGGTTAAAATATTTCAAGGCGTAGCGAAGGTGTGATCTACCAATGCACAGGTGAGGGAAAGCTCTGACTCCACGTCAAGACAGACGCCAGAGCAAGGCCAATCAAGTGGCCAGAATCTCTTTTTAAAGGTGATCTACAAAGAAGGTGGCTCTGAGGGAGACCCTGCTGGGGGGTTGGTAGGGGCTGCTGGTCTGGCCCAGTCTCCAGGGAATGGCCTGTCAGTGGGATGGATAACAGGCGCTACAAAGGAACTGTAAAGGACTGTTTTTTCTTTTCTTGTTTCTTTATGAAAGGGAGAAAAAAAGCCCACCCAAAATGTTTTAAAGCGTTTTTTGTTTCTTTTAAACTCAGACAGATCCAGTCCTTAATTTGTGCCACGCCCGTTATGAGAGTAAAAGAACCGCTTGAGCCCTGACACCTCTTTCGTTAGAAATTAAGCACTGGCCATCTCGATCTGTGCGTCTAATGATCTATCCTCAAAATCACTTCTTATATTTACTCGCTGTCTGCCTGTCCGTCTAAAATATAAATCTGCTTTTTGCTGAAGGACAGTATAAAAATGTTCCTCTCTGAACAATTTAGGCCTTAGCAACTGGCAGAACTTGACCTGGCTATAAAAGTGACATAATTAAACCAGTGTGTGGACAAACTGACTTTGGTCTCAAAGAAGCTGATTTCAGGTCAACTAAAACCTATTCCTAATTGATTTAAACTACACCAGAATAATCTGGTTTAAACTGAATTAAGAACATCCACCTCACTTTTTGCTTTCCTTTAACTTTATCAATTTAAATTCACAGCTTGAGTTATACTGGGAGGAGGCTGAAATGGGAGAGTCTGTAAAGTAGGGTCGTTATGGGGTTAGGGTTAACGAGGGAGGGCTGAGAGATGCTTACTGCAAGCTCTAACACCTGCACTGAAGAGGACCTTCCTGACCCCTGCCGATGGCCATCTGAAACCCTGAAGCATGAGCTTTAGGAACGTGGAACTTTTACTGCCCCCACCACCACAAACAACCACCTCCTACAATCCCATTCGGACATTTCTCCACCTCGCCCTTTAAGCTGCTTGCCCACAGCTCTGACTGGGAGGCTCTTGAAGAACCTTCCCGCTCTGATTGTTAGAAACCTCCTGCTAATTTCCTGCCAGAATTGGTGCATGGCCCGGTTAGCGGCGGGGACAGGGAGGGGCAGGTGACAGAAGAGCACAGCAGCCAGGGAAGAATTGCAGCGAGAGGCCGTTGTGTGTGAAAACCCACCTGGCTGTGAGAATTCAGCCGCCTCCCTCTGTCTCTGCTATAAAGGGAGCTGGGCGAGAGGGGCTGATACCTGCTCTCTGAGCCACTGGGTCCCTGGGACGTGGTCTCTGGGTGTGCAGGAGCAGCCAGATCTGGATTTGATCCGTGAATGATCTGCAGTCACCCAGGGGAGTGCCAGGAGACCCCCCTATTTACACACAGTCTCCCATGTTGCCCTTCCCACAAGCACAGCCCCACCTGCAAAAACAGGACTTGGTGGACACCAAGATGAGACCACATTTAAAACCCCAGCACCAGCCCCCAGGGCACATGGGGAATCCTGGCCAGGGGCAGGCAGTGCTAAGACCGTGCTCTGACTTCTAGGAGGAGTGGGGCTCTCTCACTCTCTTCACCCTCTGAGCAGGCTCCATTCCTCCCAGCAGACAGCAGCAGGGACGCACCTCACCCCTCAGCGCTGGGCGAGCCATCTCTGTGGCTGTCACCCTGCTGCCTCACCACAGAGCTGGCTGCATCTCACCTCTGCTGTGCACGTGGGGTTGAAGGGAGAAGATGCTTTGTGAACTCAGACCAAGTGTAGACAATGTGCCATGGGGGGATGATGTGCATCTCCTCTGCCAATCAAGGGAAGGGCAAAACGCTGTCTAGGCAAAACCATTGTGTGGGACTTGTACTCAGGCAGCACCTCGTTAAACATTTTTATTAATGAACTAGATGGTCGCACGCCTCCCTGAGTCTGCAGAAGAAGGCCCAGAGATTTTGGCTTTGCAATAGGCTTGTTATGTTATGTAAAACATTCAGACCACAGAAGGAGAGAATAATTCCAGTGCACCAATTGTAGTTTAATTTGATTGGGAAAGGGAGAGAAATGGGGACAGAGTCAGCTTCTGATACCAGTTTGGTGTTAGCCTTAAGCCGTATCCATAACCCTAACCCATAACCAGCTGGGATTTCAGCAGGAGTTCATTTTTAAACCTTGAATGGGGCCGATCTGATGTTTAAAGTGAAGAATGGGCTGAAGTGGCTTGTGGGATCAGGGCCTTTGCACAGAATACTCAAAGTGAGTGTTAAATTCATAATCACAGGTCCTTGGACCACATCGTCCAAATTACGTGTAAATTCTCAGAGATCTATTGACATCAATAGAGCCAGGACAAATTAAACCTGATGAGAATTGGCCCCTTGATGTTTCAGGAACCTGAGTGTGAAACTTCCATTTATTTGGAGAAGCAAACCAGAGCATATTTAAAATGTATCCAGTGAAAACAGCTCAAAGTTCAAACACTGAGTCCTTATTATGAGCTCTTTGTAAATGAGCGATGGAGTAAGATATTGTTATAAAAAATCCTTGTTAAATAATATTTATTAAGCAGTACTTATAAGAAAATCATGGTCTGAACATAGACAATCATTAACAGGAAAAGAAGCACAATAATTTGCATAGAATAATTGTTATCTAGTACCTAGCTAATATAATCCATAATCAAATAGAAATCTATCATTATGAGGGTGTGTGTTAGGACAAGGAATGGTCCTATCTGCCGGTCTCTCTATCTAATCACGTGCTTTCTCTGTCATATATGTAATGTACACAACCATACACAAAGATGGTATCCTAATACTACTAACAGAACAACCTCTGAGAGCCTTTCTTGGCTTGGAAGTGAGTAGATCGACTTGTGATGGGGTATGGAATAACAGATCAGAGCGTCTGATGGCACTTTTCCACCTATACCCAGGCTAGAACAAAATGACCCCAGTCAAGTGAGGGGTAGCAGTACATGATAGATAGATAGATAGATAGATTCCAATCTTAATTGCATTAACGTAAACCTATACTAATTTACTTTTTTTCTTGGGTTATGTTTTCCTGGATTTTTACTAGTGTTAAAACCCAATTCTTCATAAACAGATTGCACAGTATGCTCTCAGGGAGGCAATAATGTCATCAGATGATTATATTTATAAAGAAATACCGAATGAAATTGCTACCGAAGGAGACATATGGACATTTTATTCTTGCTGAATAACCTCCAGCACATCCATTTACCCAATGCACCATTGATCTCCTTGTTCCTCATGCTGTAGATGATGGGATTCATCATCGGTGGCAACACGGAATAGAGAACAGCCACTAAGAAA
>NW_027133003.1:0-55931 GCF_026122565.2 Emydura macquarii macquarii | reverse complement strand
TGCAATTGTAGGTGCCTAAATCACTTGGACAATCTGGTCTAGAGAGACTTGTGCAGGAGAAGTGTCTGGTCCAGCGAGGAGGGTGAAAGCGACAGAGACTAGAGAATGGGCAGATTGTGAAAGGATTTTAAATGGGAATTAGGTGGCTAAAAACCTTTCAGATCCCTGACTCTCACTTCCTTTGGGTCAATGAAGATTCCAGCGTGTTAGGGAACCCCACTAATAATATTGCGGGGCTGGAAACGAGCTGTCAGTGCAGACGGGGGAAGATCTCAGGCGCCTGAGGCCAGGGCAGGGAGGTTGCAACAGGAAACAGATGCAGCCATCTGTGTTCAGGGCGACTTTCCTTCCTGGGCTCTTGTCCTGGGCTGTCTCAGCATGGGTCCCACCTGGTGCAGTAATAGGTGGCGGTGTCTGCAGCCGTCAGGGAGCGGAGCTGCAGATAAAACTGGTTCTTGGCGTCCTCTTTGGCGACGGTCGCTTGGTATTTGAAGGCCGCTGCGTAGTTTGTGCTCCCAGAGAAATGGATCCGTCCTACCCAGTGCAGGCCTTGGCCGGGAAGCTGGCGGACCCAGTTCCACCAGGCCTGGGTGGAGATGGAGTCGCCGGACACGGTGCAAGTGACGGTCAGGGACTCTCCGGGTTTCAGCATGCCCGGGGCGGACGGGACCAGCCGGATCTGGGAGAGGGCACCTTGGCAAAGGGAGAAAAACAGAGCAGTGAGACTCTGCGCACGCGGTGCGGGGAAAGCGTGGTCCTGAGATACTCACGCCAGGGAGCCGCCAGGAGGCAGAAAAGAGCAGCCAGCAGCAGGGCCATCTCTCAGAGCTGTAGCAATCCAGGGCTGCTCCTCTTGGTGCGTGAGGAGGGGCTGGGACGCGGAGGGTCGGGGGTTTGTGTTTAAGCAGGCAGGGATTTGCATGTGGGTTTGGTCCAGCGGGGACGGGAGATGAAAGGGCAGAACAGGGAGAGCTGGGGCTTGACAGGAATCCCCCCCTTGCATGGGCCAGCGTCTTACACCGGGACCGGGGCAGAATTCCTTTATTTGCTGGACGACGTGCGATCTGTAAGTGACACCGAACACTGGTTAACGTATGACATGCACTTCCACGCGGCTTAAAGCCCCTCTGCTCCCGCTCCTACTTGAGTGAGCCCTGAGCGTGAGCACCCACCTGTGCTCCCCGCTGCTGTGTGTAGGTGTGCTGATCTGCCTAGCTGGGTGAAATGAGATCTGGGCCTGCCATAGCTGTGTGTGTGTGTGTGTGTGTGATTGTTTGGGTGTTGTGGCCATCTGTTGGGTGGAGTGTGTATGAGCGTGTTTCACGGCCGCCTGTTATTGGAAGGAGGAAGAGCAGCTGAGAGTGTAAATGGAGTGTGTGTTTGTGACCATCCATCCATAGAATCACAGAGTTGTCAGGGACTCCAGGAGGTATCTAGTTCAACCCCCTGTTGAAAGCAGGACCAACCCTGACTAAATCATCCCAGCCAGGGCTTTGCGAAGCCATGACTTAAAAACCTCTAAGGATGGAGATTCCACCATGCATCCTTTCCTATTAAAAGCATGGACAGAGAGATCTTATTAATAGACTGGAATTTATCTCATTAGTTTGAATTAATAAGGAGAAGCCTAATATACAGCAAGTTCCCACTCCCTGTAGCACTCTCTTTCCTTCAGAAACTCTGTATTTGATCATTGTATGACATTATCTTTAATAAAAAAATGTATTTGCAGCAGAATAATAAGTGGCCGTTTCTTCAGTGGTCAGTGCATTCAAGACGAGATAATACTCATTTTTCGAAGTGTCCCTAGATACGTGTAATTGGTTATGCAATGATGGGGAAGGGTGTGGAGCGTCACCTCCACTGATGTGTTTCATCCATTCCAGGGGGCTCTGTCGAGTTGGACGGACCCACCCCCAGTCATAAGAATCGGTGACGGAGGCACCAGACACTGCCCAGGCCAGCCAAAGTGATCCCGTGGGTTTCACAACCTGCTCTTTTTCTTGCAACCATGAGTGTGTCCATTGCCCCTGAGGAAGGACACCTGAAAAGAAAAGGGATGGGAGAATTCAGAGCCCAAGCGACCATGCAGGAGGAAGAAGGAAGTCATCATGCACACCATGACAATGGTGTTAGACAAATCACTACGTCCCAGGAAAACTCACAGGGCAACAGGATCAGTAGATAAAGGGAGAGGCTCAAAGCTTTCAGAGTTCTTTTATAGGAAGATTCATCAAGAATGAAGCTGCCAGGTCAAGATTCAGGTGGACAAAACCTCGGAGGTGGGAAGGGGAGAACTATTTAAACAGGAAACCCAGATGGCTGATTTGCATGCAGGGTCCATCCTTTGCTGACAGATATAAAAGTAGCCAAGTGGTTATTTGACGCTCCATATCTCTGCCCTCTTCTGTTCTATAGGGGAAGCATCTGTGGAGCTCAGGAAATGAATGTAAAAGGAAGTCAGACTGGTCAGTGATTAGTGCGGGGGAGGGTGGATTCCTGGGTTCTATTTTCTGCTTTGGAAAGGGGGTGTTGTCGGCTGGGTTAGAGCAGGCGGGGTTGGAGTCAGGAGCCTAGCTTTCTATTCCCAGCTCTGGGAGGAGAGTGGGACCAAAAAGTTAGGTAAGGGGGTGGTGGGGACTGGGAGTCGGGAGTCCTGGTTTCTTTCCCGGTTCTGGGAGGGGAACTGGGTGCAGTGGCTTACAGAAGCGGGGCTGTGAGAGCCAGGACTCCCTGCTTGTATCCCAGCTTTGGGAGGAGATGGGTGTCTCGTGGTTAAAACAACAAGGGTTGGAAGTGAGCAGTCAGAGGTGAGTGGTTATTGTCGGGAAAAGGGAGTTGTGAAGCTTTCCTTCGTCTCCTGGATGACACGCTGACTTTATCTGTGACCTTGAGAACGTCCCTTCAGTTTTTCAGACACTGAAGATTCCAATTACTTTAGCTGGGATGCTTATGGAAAACTGGCACCTAAATCCCCTAGGTCCCCCTGGAAATTCAGGCACTATTAAGGCCATTTAGATATCTTCATGCTTTAAGGTAATGGGGTAATCTAAAAGTACACAGGCCTCAAGCAATGTGCACTGGGTGGGGGCACAGAAATAGGTGCAATTCTCCTGTAAATTGGGTTAATTCTGCAAGATGCACGGTTGGAGGTGGAGGGAATCTTGACAGAGTGCGTGCGCGAGAGAGAAGCAGAGAATGAGACTGGGTTTTTTTTCTCTAGTTGATACACAAATGAAAGTCATATAAATAGCCAACGTTTACTGTCTTGGATCTGAACAAGAAACACCCGTGTTTCTTTCCCTTTCAGCTATGATCGCTTCTGTTCTTGCATTAATTTCAATTAATTTACACAAATACATCTACAGTCTGTGACTCAACTAGGGAGAAATTTACTAGAGGAGGAGTTACTGGGGTTGTGTCCATTTACATCAGGAGAGAATTATTTATATATTTAAATACACATTTTAGTTTAGTTTTCGTTTCTTTTTCGTTTTTTTCTTTTCTGTTTTTTGTTTTTCTTTTCTTGTTGGACCAAAGAGCACATTCTGTAGCACCTGGGTTTGAAGCAGGAATCTAGCCCGCTGAACGCAATGGATCTTGAAGTCAATGGGGAATCTGTGGCTTGAAATGGGTGTCTTTTAAGAGGTCACCCATAAATCAATAAATGTAAGGTAAAATTCTCAAAAGCATCGAATAAGTTAGAAGCCTAAATCCCGTTTTCAAAAAAGACATAGGGTAAACATTTTAGATGCACTAAATGACCTAGGAACCTACGGCCCATTTTCAATAGTGACTTAAGGATTTAGGAACTCAAATCCCCTTAAATTTATGTAAGACGTAGGAAGACATTTTCAAAAACACCCATATGGAGTGCTAGGTATGTAATTCTGGGGAAAAAATGGCCTATGAGGACTAAGGCTGAGGCGTGTTTTTGTGCTAGCATGTATCACGGTGGTTTATACTGCTTGTAGGTGCTCCAAGCACAGTAGTAATCTGCTGTGTCTTGTGGACTCAAGCTGACCACTCGCAGGTAGAACTCGTCCTTGGAAGGGTTCACGGTGATGGTGGCTCGATTTTGAATGTCAGGGAGATAGATGGTGTTCCCATATCTGTCTATCAATGCCAGCCACTCCAGCCCCTGTCCTGGGGGCTTCCGGATCCAGTGCCACCAGTCTCCACCAGTAGAGAGGGCAGAGTCCGAGACAGCACAAGTCAGACTGAGGGACCCTGAGATCATCACCTTTCCCAAACCAGACTGGGTCATCTTAAACCCCGAGATGGGGCCTGTGAAGGGAGGGAAAATGCATTAATGAAAGTGGTAATAAACCAGCAACCAAGGCTGGTTTTTTCATAGGACTATAGAATCATAGAACATCGGTTGGAAGGGGCGTCAGGAGGTCATCTAGTCCAACCCCTTTCTCAAAGACATACACCCAAAGACCCACTGAGGGTGAGTGGGAACTGCACACCGAATTCCCTAAAACCTAGCCCAAGTCATTATTTCCCACGGTCAACCCCCAAATACTCACAGGTGTGGAAGGTTAAGATGAAAATGCAGAACAATAACAGTTGCATATTTTTCTTTGCAGAAAAGTTTCTCTGCCGCAAATAACCAACTTAATTCCTCCAGTTCTGAGATGCTGGATCTCTTTAAAGAGGAAGCCTGGGGGAGGTGATTTGCATGCAGGTTTCACAGACAGAGTATAACACGCCCAATGCGGATGAGCAGGAGGAACTGGCGAGTCAATTCTTCCAGAATCTCCGCTCCTTCTTGGTGTACACTGGGTGAAACTTACTCCTGAGCAAAGGGACAGCACAAAGCACCTGGAGGCAAAGTCACTGGAGTTGTGTCCACTGAAATCAGCAGATAATTTATTCCTTTGCCCCTATTTTGGGAGGTTAAAGGATGCACAGGACTTTTCCTCGCGCTCTACGCAGAAGTTGACGTTGCCCAGTGTTCCGCAGCAGAAAGAAGTAAAAATTGAGGGTGAATTCTGGTTTATTGGGGTGAATGAGAATGGGCCTTTTATCTAGGGAACTTATCACCCCCCCCATTACTGTAGTATCTGAGCTCATTAGAATCTTTAATGCATTTCATCTTGCAACATCACTGTGAGGTAGAGAAGTGATGTTATCCTCATACAGACAGGTGAAACTCGGCACGAAGGACCAGATTTTAAGGTATTTAGTTACCTGAACATGAAGGTAGGAAACTAGGAAGATTTTCAAAAAATACCTAGGCTCCTACATTCATCTTTAGGTGCTTAAATACCTTTAAAAATATCTCCCAAAGAGATCAAGGACTAGATGTTCACATGTATTTAGGCAACTAAAGATGCAGATGGGCACCTAGTGGTATTTGAAAAAGCACCTAGCAACTTCTTTTGAAACCAATGGGAGTTAGGTGTTGGCACCTTAGAGGGTTTTGAAAAATCCGTCTGGGTACCTACAAGCCTTTGAAAATGTTCAGCGTAACACAGAATGGAAGGAAGGTGTCCTGGCCCTCCTCCTGTTAAACGGAGCCCTGTTCTCCAATGTTTCAACCTCAGCACCAAAACATCCTTCCCCTGACAAGGATAAAAAAAGAAGCTGAAATGCTCAAAGATGCCTTGAGCTGGTTGCTCTGAACGCTGAGGTCCTTCGGGAAAACAAGTGAGTTGTTCAAATTCTTTAAGTGGCTTAGAAAATCTCAGGCCTAAACTTTACCTGTGTACATCAAAAACACAGGAGAAAAATGCATGAGGAAAAATGATCAGCCCGCCTTATATTTTGCTTACTCTTCTCTTGCTTTACACCACTGTTGTGACAGTGGAACGGTATCACCTGGACTTGAATGGAGTTGGTCCTGATTTCCTGCTGTGTACTGAGCACTGGTTTGGTATTTCAGAGACTTGATGCTGGGCCCTTTCAAAGGGCTTTTCCATTGGGAGCAGAATAAGGAGATTAAAAAAAATAATTGGAGGGGGGTTGTTAATGGAGCCTAAGGGAACTAATTTTAAGGGCAGCTGGGCACCTAACTCCCATAGGCTTTAAAAATCCCAGCTTGTACCTTGTGTTGTGTGCATCTCAGTCTGGTTTTTATTGTCTGTTCAGGGTGGAATTTTACAAAACATCCAAGTCACTCACAAGTAAGGTGAGATTTTTTTCAGAAGAGCCTGGGGTCTTGTTTACATGACAATGCTCAGGAAAGTCGAGGTTAATTAATGGAAAGCGTGAAGTGAATGTGCGTCAGATCGCTGCACGTGGTGGCTCTCATTCATCATTGGGGAATACTCCCTCTCCTTTCTTCTGTAGGAAGATGATGAATTTGTTCCGCAGGTGCCCCCCTGCCCGTTCATATGAACTGGTTTTCATAGTGGCAGTTCCTTGCATTAAATCAGCTTCCCTTTTTTGTATGGGTCCCTGCTTTGCTCTCTGGCACAGTAATACATGGCGGTATCTGCAGCGGTCAGGGAGCCCAGCTGAAGGTAGAATTCATTTTTGGACACGTCTACAGATATGTTTAATCGGCTTTTAAGAGACTGGACAGAGTATGTTCTCCCATCTCTATGTATAGTTGCCATCCATTCCAGCCCTTTGCCAGTGGGCTGCCAGATCCAGTGCCACCAGTAACCGCTGGAAATGGAGTAACCAGACACAGCACAGGTTAGTTCGAGGGTCTCTCCGGGCTTCACCACCCCTGGGCTGGACTCCACCAGCTGAATCTCTGAGAGGACATCTGGGAAAATGGAAAATAACAAGAATTTCAGGACACTCTAAAACCAAAGTGGAAACATTCAGGTTTCTAACCTATTTTCCATAATCACTTACATGAAGGGCCCGCGAGGAGGAGAAGGAAAATGCATAAAGACACCATCGTCTCTAGCAAAGGGGACACTTTCTCTGTGGCAAATCTCCAGCTGGGTTTCAAGGGAAGCAGCTCGAAATCTCCAGCTGAGCTTTGCAGAATCAGTGGTTTCTATTTGAGAAGGAAGCCCCGACCAGAAATTTGCATGACGTTTCAACGCACAGGGAGGGCATATAAGAGGGAAAGTAGTTTACTGGAAATCTTTCTTTACAGATGAAAAACGGTGCCAGGTGGACATGGTAGATGACCTGTTGTCTGATCCAGCATCCTCTTACCTGCCAAGAACTACTGCTATTCACTTTAGTGCACCCGGGAACTGATATGAACTGAGGAAGTTATAATTTAATTGTAAACTGGTGTCAATTCTTGATCATGAGCATGAATCCCAAAGACATTCACTGAATAATTTGGGGAGGCACCACTTGGAAACCTCGCCTCCCATGTGCTCTTTTCAAAATCTGGCCGTTGAGTGACCAAACCCCAGTCCACCAATGGCCGGGTTGAAGTCAAAACAAAAAGTACAGCAGTAGCATCTAAAATTTGTGAAATCAGATAAATAGGATCTCTGTCTCTTGCCTTCACTGTTCCCCAACCAACACACAGGAGCACCCCATCACACACACACACACACATTCCTTGTTTTAAATAATTTTCAGTAACATCAACACGGAAGGATATTACTTTAAAAATAAAAACCTAATCACTATTAACAGCATTTCTTTTCATTTTATTTACTTTCCTACACTGACAGAAATTGTTTTAATAATAGGTATGAAGAGAGAAGCTTCTAGACTGGGATTTTCAAAGAAACGCAAGAAAATTATATATCCGGTTCCCACTGAATTTTAGTAGCATATGGGCACCTAACTCCCGCAGGCGCTTTTGAAAATCTCATCTCTAGTTCATGAGAATACCAGTATCTTTTAAGAGGGCCAGAATTTTTCTGGAGTCAAGCAATATAAATATAATATAAAATAAGCACAAAAGTCTTTCCAAGCTCCAGCATATTGGAAACCCTGTAAACCAGGAGATAAGGAGAACTGGAGCAGTTAAAGGGATGTAACCAAGTTCCCAAACTTTTCTCCAGAGACCCCCTATCCATGCAACACGTTAATCTATCCCCATTTCTGCCGGACTCTGGTTTATTGTTGATTCAACGCTGCCGCCATATGGCGGATGTGGGAATGGCGGTGCATAAACCAATAACATAAGCTTGGTTCTTTTGAACGCTTCTGCTCCCCCATGCTGGAGCACGGGGCACTCTCTAAGCACAGAGAAAAGGCAAATATTCATCAACAGATCTCCTGAGCTTGAAGCACTGATCAGGCTGCTTTTGAATCCTCTTCCCTGCTCCAGCTTTTGTTGTGGTTCTATAAGTTCAAGGTTCTCGTTATCCAACCCGTCTACACGCGTACTCTGTCTGCTCCTGGGAATCTGCCTTTAAACTGTGATGAATATGCAGTGACAGTCAGGGATGAATTAGTTGGAGTTGGCCCTGCTTTGAGCAGGGGGTTGGAGTAGATATCTCCTGCGGTCCCTTCCAACTCTATGATTCCATGACCTTCTGAGGTCCCTCCCATCCCTAATCTTCTATGACTCTATGATTCATCCAAAACATTCATTTTATTATTGGTTTTTATTTTATTCTTTTTTATTTTATATGTTATTTATTTTATTTTATTCTTATTTTAAACCCAAAACATTCATTTAATTTCCCAGACTGTCCCTCAGTGGCGTTTATTGCTACTCAGATGTCGCCACTGCTGGGAGAAGCTTTAGAAAGATGCTTTTCCTGAAGATGCCATAGACAAGAGGGATCTAATGCAGGGAAGCAAAGAGCAGGGTGACATGGTCAAAGTGATGGGCGAGGGAAATGATCTTTGCAAGGAAGTGCTGAGTGGTCGAGATTGCTTACATTTTCTTTCTTCCAATTATGTTTTTAATGTATAAAGTGGTGGGTTTTTTTGGAGGGCGGCTTGGCTACGCATGTGAATATCAACTGCGCCATTGAGAAGCTGCTTCCCTTTTTTTGTACAGTCCCCGCTTTGCTCTCTGTTGCTGTGTCACTGTCTGGCACAGTAATACACGGCGGTGTCTGCGGCTGTCAGGGCGCGAAGCTCCAGGTACAGTTCATTTTTGGCGTTGTCGGTGGTAATGGAGATGCGGCTCTGAAGGGAGGGGATGGAGCCGGTGGCGGAGTAATACACATTGATGTAGCCCACCCATTCCAGGCCTTTGCCAGGAGCCTGTCGGATCCAATGGCAAGCGTAATCTTTACCCGCAATGGAGAAACCAGAGACGGTGCAAGTCAGCTTGAGAGATTGTGAGGGCTTCATGACTCCAGGCCCAGTCTGAACCATCGTCACTTCAGAGAGGACACCTACAAAGGCGATACAGAGTATATTCACGAAAAGGCCACTCTGTAAGGAGTTAATTCCTTTCCAGCACCCCTGAAGAAATAATCCTCCTCATAATAAATTACTCAGTTTCCCTGCAGCCTCTCACACCCACTGGATACTCACAAGTTGTCAGGGAAAGAAGAGGAAGCAAAATTAGAAACAGCTGTTTCATCTTTCCCCCAGGACGTAGGACAGAAGTCGTCTTCACTGGCAATTAATTCCGCTCCGGTAGTTAATAACAGAGGGATTGCTATTTAAGGCAAGAAAGCCAGAGAGGTGAATTTGCATGAAGATTTCTCCGCCCCCTGTGTCAGACATGAAAAGGAGCTGAGAACTAGCACCTGCCAGGGTGAAATTCATTCGGAGGCAGAGGGACCAGCGAAAGCTGGAGGCTTCATCTAAGTCCTACCCCTTCTCCTTTCTTCACAACCCTTTCCGCAATGCAGGACAAGAAATATGAGTGGATTTACTGTCTCTGACGTGTATTTCTCTGTAATAATGGATGAGCTCAGCCAACATGAAATATGGGCACATGTGGAAATTTTACCTTTCACATAGAAACTCATCGGATTTTCTTACTTTCTCTCAGGTCATTCTTCTTCATAAGGCTGACGTAAATGTAGAGCAAGAACTATAATTTTACAATTTAACTCAGTTCATTAATAAAGTATACCAGAACTCAGCTGAGATTTTCAAAAGGGCTTGAGGGAAATAGATGTCCAAACCACGTTCAGATTTTCTGTAAATTCCTGCCCGCGGTCAGTTCATTGCTCTATAATGTCACTGTGCAGTTGTATCACCCGGATCGGAGCCAGGCGCTACATGTATATCTTTCCCCCAGCTTCTGCCTATTCCGAAGACATGGGGAGGAGAAAGAGATCGCACCCAAAGGATCTTGGGAAATAAGAGCTGTGTGTTTGGTCCCAGTTAACTCCGATTAACTCTGATCATGAGGAGCGTTTCCCTCGGAATCAGTGGGAAAATCCCGCTGTCCAGTCAAGAGACCTGGGTTTGCTTCTCCTGCCTCCCTTCCCACAAAACCACCATTGTCCTCCTGCCGATTCTTGCTTCTCCTTCTGTGGAAGCTTTCCTGGGGAATGTTGTCTTGCTGTCAAGGGAGCACTCACAGCTGAACTGGGGACTTTACAGAGGCTGGTTTTAATAAGTAGGGAGGACTGGCAGTGGGTAGCCCGTCTGGAAATGTTCCCACCAGCGGGGATAGGAACTTTCTCTAAAGCCCCCATACGGTGTTGGGGCACCCAACAGAAGAAGATGTCCCTGTACAATCCTCGCCATGCAACTCCACCAACCTCCCCTGTGTTTTTCCTTTCGATGTATATGGGTGCTGGGGGGGAGGGGGGAACCCAACAGCTGGTTTGTCTACATGGACAACTAGGCCCCAGCTAGCTGGAGTGTGAATCGATCCCGCTCTAGGTTAGACCACAGCAGGCCTAGTGCGGGGTAGATTCAGACACCAGCTAATTGTGGGTGCAGACCAGAGAGTGGAACCGGTCTCCCAGTGCGGTGCAGAATCCGCTTCCCCTTTTTGTGCCGGTCCCGCCTTGTCTCTGTGTCCCTGTGACTCCCGGGCACAGAAATACTAAATTCAAGACATATCATATCTTCTGCTTCCACCCATTCTGCAAGGCCAGGAACATTGTCAAAGAAGGAAATTAGGTTGGTTTGGCATGGTCTGTTCTTCAGAAATCCATGCTGTTTGCTCCTTGTAACCTTCTGATCCTCTATGTGCTGACAAACTGATGGTTGCATTATTGGTTCCAGTATCTTCCAAGGTATTGACATTGGGCTGACTGGTCCATATTTCCCCAGGTTCTCTTTGTTTGACCTTTGGCCGATAGCTGCTATGTTACCCCTTCTCCAGTTTTCTGGAATCGCCCCCAGGTTCCGTCAGTTTTCTCATGATGATGATGCTATTCATTGGAGGGATTGTAGTCTAGAAACTAGAGCCCTGGGCTGTGAGTCTAGAGAGCTGAGTTCTGTTCCTGCTTCTGCCACTGGCCTGCTGGGTGAACTCTGGTAAGTCATTTCTCTGAGACTCAGTTTCCCCTTCTGTATAAAGAGGGTTGTTAATACTTACCTCCTTTGGTGAAGTGCTTTGAGACCTACTGGTGCAAAGCACTAAATTTATATATTACTACTACTAACAGCTACGTTTTCAACGTGTGGTGTCTCTCTCTTAATACATCTGCAGAAAATATACAGCATGGATAATTTTTCACATGTAAATTGTTTTCTTTTTTAACTTCCTCTACATAAATTTGCAGGGGTTAATGGCGAAGACTTTTGAGAGGGGAGAAATTACAAAATAGCAACGAGCTGCCGAAAACTTTAGAGCAGTAATTTCAGGGGTCTGGTTCCCAAACCTCTGCTTGGAGAACATTGGTCGGTTCTCTCTCAGCTTCAAATAGCCCTGATTGCATCTGCTGCTGCTTCAGTTGTGTAGCAATACCGCCCCCCTGTGACTAAACACAACGTGTAGTTTGTGTTTATCTACATGTAGGCCCCCTGTACTTCAGGGGCCTTGGAACTTGATTGGGAGTTTACAGTTGGGAAGTCCTGGGAGACTACAACTCCCATGGTGCCTTGGGGAAAAAGGAGACAGACTCTTCCTCTTCCAGAGAGACTGGGAATAGCACATGGGGGACTCCATTTTGGTGCTGGGGTGGAGTGCAGCCCAGGCTGGAAGCTGCTGGCTGCCTGCTGCCGGCTACTGCCTGCTGCCGGAGTCCCAAAGCTGCTGCTGAGCGTCTGCTGGAGTTTGATGGAGCAGGGAGCTTCGGAGGTTGGTGGCATTGCCCAAGCCAGGGCAGGGACTGAGCCTGGAGCTGCCTGCGGTGGGCCTGCAGTGAAGGTGGTGTGAGTGCTCCCCCACCCCATTGTTTGGGGCAGGGCGTGTAAAGGAAGGGGCACTGCAGAGAGACTTTCACTGGGCCTGAGAAGAGGCAGAGAGAGAGTCCCTTCAGGCAGGGCCAGGACTGCAGACATTGGGTTGGGCCAGCTCCAAATCTCCAGCTTGATCCCTGGGCTGACCTGGTACACTGACCCCACAGAGTGCTGTCTGTCTGCTACTTCAGATCTGCAAGCGTGCCCACGCCAGCCAGGGGTCAGGGCTCTGAACTCTTGGGGAGTTCACACTCTGCAGGTGGGGTAACCAGTGGCAGTATAAATGCCAGTTTAGACAAGTTTCATTTGTTTTCATGCTATTTTTATTAATTGATGTATTCAGCTGCCCTGTGGTAATAGTGATGTTTAATTTCAGTCTGTGGTGCCATATTTCTTTAATGTGTTAAGTAAAGTTGTGTTAACTCTAATTTAAGTATATTGGATGTTTAGTTTGCATAAGTGCAATTGTTGTTAGACCTGTCTCAGATTATTATTATTATTATCAGACTAGGTTTAGTCCTGGAAGCTCCCAAGGCCCGCTATTGAGCGTGTCCAGGGGCCAACCAGGTGGAGGCACTGCCAAGTTTAAATTCCCTTAAAAGTAAAGGGACTGCAGCAGGGGGGTGGACAGAGGATTCCCACCTATCCTACATCACCGCTGGGATACTCAGGATCTCCTTTGTTGTTAACGTGTAGTCCTCTTTGCATTTCCTTTCCGTTGACAGTGCTGTTAGCTGGGAAATCTCATCAGTCTGAGTTAATCTGTGCTCACTGCTCTGGTCAGGTTCCTCTTCCCCTTTTTGTACCAGTCCCGCTTGGCTCTGTGTCACTGTGACTCCTCCGGCGCAGTAATAGTTGCCGCTGTCTCCAGCTTCCATGCCTCTCATTTCCAAATACACCTCGCTTTTAGAGGTGTCCATGGAGATGGTCAACCGGTTTTTCAGGGACTCCGCGTAGCTTTTGTCATCATTCCAGTACACAAGGCACAACCACTCCAGGCCTTTCCCCGGGGGCTGTCGGATCCAGCTCACCCAATACCCGTAAGTAGTGAGAGAGAATCCAGACACGGAGCAGGTGAGTCTCAGGGTCTGTGAGGGCTTCACCTGGCCTGTCCCGCTCTGCAGCAGTTTCACCTGGGAGCGGACACCTGCAAAGAGCAAGGAGAAATCTCAGGCACAGAGATCACCAGCGGCGGGCTGTGCAGAGAGGAGAGACTCCTCCGTCCGAGGTACTTACATGCTGCAATAGCCAAGAGAAGGAGAGAGAGAAGCAGCGTTTTCATCTTCCCTCTAGGAAATCAGCAGGACACAGGCGCCAATTCCCAGCGGGAAGGAACTGGGTTTGGCTGTCGGAGGGATGGCTGCAATAAAGAACGGAAACCGTCTGTATTTAAGAGGAAACAAAAGAACCATTTGCATCCCGGGCCGTGCCATGCAAAGCACTGGTAAATTAGCTCTCTCTGTAGTCCTCACATATGAGGAGCCTGTCGAGCCGTCATGTGCCAATGGGCCATGTACAGATGGTTATTGTGGAATCATCTGGTAACCCAGAGCAAGTAGATAGTGCCCTGGTGCTAGGCGCTGCACAGACACATAGTTAGAGGCAATCCCTTGGTCAGGAAGTAACTCCTTAAACCAGATCTATCCATGAGATGACCTATACACAAGATAATTCAATGTTAGGTACCCAATCATTTTGTTAATATTAATATTATCACTACGGCCAGACAGGCCTCTTAGAATCATCTACTCTGACCTGCAAAATAATAGAGGAAACCTCTGATGATGCTAATGGTGCCATTAGGTATCGAAGGGAGTGTGGCTGCGCTCTGACCTAGGGATTTAGAAGACCTGGGTTTCTTTTTTGGCTCTGCACATGGCCTGCTGCATGATACTAGACTAGTCCTCTCCTTTATAGAATCCTAGAGTTGGAAAGGACCTCCTGAGGTCATCTAGTCCAACCCCTGCTCAGAGCAGGCTAACCTCAGCTAAACCTCCCCTAGCTCCTGCCTCAGTTTCCCCATCTGTAATAAGAGAGAGAGTATGACTTCCCTCCCCTTGTAAAGACCTTTGAGATCTAAGGATGAAACCTTACTATTATTAATAATAGCGAATTTTGAAATGTGTGGTGATTATCACTTATCAGGTCTGTCAGGAGTATTCGCCACGGACCAGCTCTACATAGACTCATAGATGTAAAGATGAGAAGGGATCATCTGGATCATCTAGTCCGACTTCCTGAATACTGCAGGCCACACGCACCCACTCCAGAAATAGACCCCTAAGCTTTGACAGAGTTACTGAAGTTTTCAATTCAAGGTTTGAAGACTTCAAAATACAGAGAATGCACAATTTATCCTAGTTTAAACCTGCAGCTGACCCAGGCCCCATGCTGCAGAGGAAGGCAAAAGAAAACAAAACCCGAGTATCTGCCAATCTGACCCCGGGGGAAATTCCTTTCTGACCCCAAATCTTGCGATGCGTTACACCCTGAGCATGTAGGCAAGACCCTGCACCCCTAAACCAGAAGTCTGGGAAAGATTTCTCTGTAGTAACTCCAGTCCCTCCCCATTTAGTGTCCCATCACCAGCGGTTGGAGTTATTTGTGGCTATCAATCGCAGATCAGCTCCATGCCCCTGGAGGAAATTTCATCATCCCATCCCCTCCATTAACTTATCAAACCAGTCGTGAAGCCAGTTAGGTTTTTGCCCCCACTGCTCTCCTTGGACGGCTGTTCCACAACCTCACTCCTCTGAGGACTTGAAGCCTTCGAGTGGGAATTCGGGATAGTGTCTCAGGGTGTTTGTGCAGGATTTGGAGTCACCCGGGACTGCTGTGTCCCTCACCCCTTCTGAAACTGAGGTGTAAACAACCCCCCATTGCTGCACGCTCTTCCAAAGATGACTCCCCGCCCCCTGTCTGCCCCTCTGCACTAGAGCTGAAGGAAACAGAGCTAAAACCCCTCTGATCATGAGGAGCGTTTCCCTGGGAATCAGTGGGAAAATCCCTCTGCGCAGTCCAAGAGACCTGGGTTTACTTCTCCTGCCTCTCTTCCCGCGAAACCACCATGTTCCTCCTGCTGATTTTTCCTTCTCCTTTGGTGGAAGCATTCCCTTGGGGAATGTAGTCTTGCTGTGAAGGGAGCGGTCACAGCTGAACTGGGCACTTTACAGAGGCTGGTGTTAATAAGTGGGGTGCACTGGCAGCGGTTAGCCTGTCTGGAAATGTTCCCACCAGTGAGGCTAGGAACAGTCTCCACATACCAGCGTACAGTGTTGAGGCACCCACAAGGATTCAAGGCAACCCCTTTCCACACAATTTACCTGTGGAACTCCTTGTCGCAGGACATCACGAAGGCCAAGATTTTAAAAATAGAAATGCCACTTTTATCCTTAGATTGTGTTCATCTACAAACACACAAAACAGCTATTTGTGCTGTAGTGCACACTCTGGGGAAATGAGGATTCACTTTGTTACAGTCAACGTGGATTATTGTCCTCTCACTCCATTACTTGTTATATTTCATAGCGTAACACGTGTAAAGAAAAACCAGAGACACATACAGGGCTGACATTTTACAGGAGGTCCTAGATATATTGAGCACACATGTTTACCGTGGCCTTGTGACTTTTGGTTTTGGAGGAGGCAGACATACACTTTATCACCTGGAAGGAACACAGCTAGTTTGTGTGCTTGTGTACTCTGAACACAGTTCGGTTCGTTATTATTTTTTTTAACAGGAGAATTTTCCCCTAACTAAGACGCCCACATCCCTCAAAGAACTCAACGGGAAGAGAGTCGCTGGCTGATTGCAAGAGTCATTAACATCTGCCCCTTCCATCGCAGCTGGGAAATGGCTGCACTTGGGTAGAGGCAATGGAGAATCACGTCTGGAGTGCCCCAGCTATTACCACTGGGCGCGGTACCAAGGATCTCCCTGCACTGCTGAAAAACCGCTTCCCCTTTTTGTACCAGTCTCTGCGTTGCTCTGTGTCACTGTGTCTCCTTGCTGCAGTCTAGAGAGCTGAGTTCTGTTCCCGCTGCCACTGGCCTCAGTTTCCTGAGCCTTCGGAGCTGCAGAGGGATGTTAATGGTTCTTTTGGTAAAGTGCTTTGAGACCTACTGGTGCAAAGCACTAAATTTATATATTACTACTACAACAGCAACGTTGGCAACGTGTGGTAGTCTCTTAACACATCTGCGAGAATATACAGCATGGACAGTTTTTCACATGTAAATTCTCTTCTCCTTTAACTTCCTCCAGTTAAATTTGCAGGGGGATTAATGGTGAAGATTTATGAGACTGGACAAATTAGAAGAGAGAGATGAGCACTGGAAAACTGAGAGCAGTAATTTCAGCGCTCTGGTTCCCAAAACTCCGCTTGGAGAAGCTTGGTCGGTTCCCTCCGGTTCTAACAGCCCTGATTGCATCTGCTGCTGCTTCACTTGTGTAGCAATACCGCCCCCCTGTGACTAAACACAACGCGTAGTCCTCTTCACATTTCCTTTCCTTTGACAGTGCTGTTAGCTGGGAAATCTCATCAGTCTGAGTTAATCTGTGCTCACTGCTCTGGTCAGGTTCCTCTTCCCCTTTTTGTACGAGTCCCACTTTGCTCTGTGTCACTGTGTCTCTTCTGGCGCAGTAATAGGTGCCGCTGTCTCCAGCTTCCATGTCTCTCATTTCCAAATACACCCGCTTTTAGAGGTGTCCCTGGAGATGGTCAACCGGTTTTTCAGGGACTCCTGATAGTATTTGTCATTATCCCAGTCCATACCGCACAACCACTCCAGGCCTTTCCCCGGGGGTTGTCGGATCCAGCTCACACCAATCCCATAGTAGTGAGAGAGAATCCAGACACGGAGCAGGTGAGTCTCAGGGTCTGTGAGGGCTTCACCTGGCCTGTCCCGCCTGCAGCAGTTTCACCTGGGAGCGGACACCTGCAAAGAGCAAGGAGAAATCTCAGGCACAGAGATCACCAGCGGCGGGCTGTGCAGAGAGGAGAGACTCCTCCGTCCGAGGTACTTACATGCTGCAATAGCCAAGAGAAGGAGAGAGAGAAGCAGCATTTTCATCTTCCCTCTAGGAAATCAGCAGGACACAGTGTGCCAAGTCCCAGCGGGAAGGAACCGGGTTTGGCTGTCGGAGGGACGGCTGCAATAAAGAACGGAAACCGTCTGTATTTAAGAGGAAACAAAAGAACCATTTGCATCCCGGGCCGGGCCATGCAAAGCGCTGGTAAATTAGCTCTTTCTGTAGTCCTCACATATGAGGAGCCTGTGGAGCCGTCATGTGCCAATGGGCCAGGTACAGATGGTTATTGTGGAATCATCTGGTAACCCAGAGCAAAGTAGATAGCCCCCTGGTGCTAGGCGCTGCACAGACACATAGTAAGAGGCAGTTTGGTCGGGAAGTACCTCCTTAAGCTAACTAGCTACTATTCATCCATCCAATCTATGAGATGACCTATACACAAGGATGTTTCAATGTTAGGGACCCAAATATTTTGTTAATATTAATTTTATCATTATCGCTAGACAGGCCTCTTAGAATCATCTACTCTGTCCTGCAAAATAATAGAGGCCACCTCTGATGATGCTCATGGTGCCATTAGGTATCGAAGGGAGTGTAGCTGAGAGGATAGCGCTCTGACCTAGGAGTTAGAAGACCTGGGTTTCCTTTCTGGCTCTCCCCATGTCCTGTTGGGTGATACTGGGCAAGTCCCGTCTCTTCCCTATCTCTTGCCTCAGTTTCCCCCTCTGTAAAAAGAGAGAGAATATGACTTCCCTCTCCTTTTAAAGACCTTTGAGATCTACTGATGAAAAGTTATTAGTATTAATAATAGCAAAGTTTGAAATGTGTGGTGATTATCACTGAACAGATCAGTCAGGGGCATTTTTGCCATGAACCAGCTCTATATAGACTACATAGATATAAGTTTTAGAGGGAACCATCTGGATCATCTAGTCCAACCTCCTGAATATTGCAGGCCACAGAACCTCACCCACCCACTCCTGAAATAGATCCCCAGGCTCTGGCTGAGTTACTGAAGTCTTCAAATCCTGGTTTAAAGACTTCAAAATCCAGAGAATGCATCATTTACCCTGGTATAAACCTGCAAGCGACCCATGCCCCATGCTGCAGAGGAAAGCAAAATAAAACCAAACCAAAACCTAGGGTCTCTGCCAATCTGTCCTTGGGGAAATTCCTTTCTGACCCCAAATCTTGTGCTCATTTAGACCCTGAGCATGTGGGCAAGACCCCGCACCCTCCAACCAGACATCTGGGAAAGATTTCTCTGTAGTAACTCCAGTCCCTCCCCATCTAGTGTCCCATCACCAGCGGTTGGAGTTACCTGTTGCTTGCAATCGCACATCAGCTCCATGCCCTTTTAGGCAATTTCATCATCCCATCCCCTGCATACATTTATTGGGCTCAGTCTTGAAGGCAGTTAGGTTTTCTGTCCCTACTGCTTCCGGTGTTGGGGCACCCAACAGAAGAAGATGTCCCTGTACAATCTTCATCCTGCAACTCCACCAACCTCCCCTGTGTTTTTCCTTTCTATCTATATGGATTCTAGGGGGGGACCCAACAGCTGGCTTCTCTACATGGACAACTAGGCCGCAGCTAGCTGGGGTGTGAATCGATCCCTCTCTAGCTTAGACCACAGCAGGCCTAGGGCAGGGTAGATTCAGACCCCAGCTAATTGTGGCCACAGACCAGTGAGTGGAACCGGTCTCCCAGCGCGGTGCAGAATCCACTTCCCCTTTTCGTGCCAGTCCCACTTGGGCTCTGTGTCACGGTGTCTCCCGGGTGCAGAAATCCATGGGGGTGTCTGCAGCTGTCAGGACTAAATATTCTCTAGGCCATCGTCTCTAAGCACCTGCCTATCTTTGAAAATCAGGCACGTGATCTTGACAATGATATATACAAACAAGTATCTTTATTGGGAATGTTTGCCTGAAATTATGTTTTTTTATGATTGAAAAAGGATAAAAGGCAAAACCTTTCCACACGATTTACCTGTGGAACTCTTTGTCACAGGACAACATCAGGGCCAAGATTTTAAAAATAGAAATGCCACCTTTGTACTTAGATTGTGTTCTTCTACAAACACACAAAACAGCTCTTTGTGCTGTAGTTCACACCCAGGGTAAATGAGGATTCACTTTGTTACAGTCAATGTGGATTATTGTCCTCTCACTCCATGACTTGTTATATCTCGTAGCATAACACGTGTAAAGAAAAATCAGAGGCACATATAGGGCTGACATTTTGCAGGAGGTCCTAGATATATTGAGCACACACGTTTACCATGGCCTTGTGACTTTTGGTTTTGGAGGAGGCAGACATGTACTTTATCACCTGGAAAGAACACAGCTAGTTTGTGTGCTTGTGTACTCTGAACACAGTTCCGTTCCTATTTTTTTTTTAACAGGAGAATTTTCCCCTAACTAAGATGCCCACATCCCTCAAAGAACTCAATGGGAAGAGAGTCGCTGACTGATTGCAAGAGTCATGAACATCTGCCCCTTCCATCGCAGCTGGGAAATGGCTGCACTTGGGTAGAGGCAATGGAGAATCACGTCTGGAGTGCCCCAGCTGTTCCCACTGTGCACGGTACCAAGGATCTCCCTGCACTGCTGAAAAACCGCTTCCCCTTTTTGTACAGTCCCTGCTTTGCTCTGTGTCACTGTGTCTCCTTGCACAGTAATAGGTGGCCGTGTCTGCAGCTGTCAGCGAGCGGAGCTGCAGGGAGAACTGGTTCTTGGAGGAGTCTTGTGTGATGGTCGTTCGGCTCTGCAGGGAGCTGGCGTAGTTAGTGGACCAACTGCTAGGTCTGTAGTAGATGCGTCCTATCCATTCCAGCCCTTTCCCCGCAGGCTGCCGGATCCAGTCCCAGGTGACGCTGGTGCTAGAAACCGAGTCTCCGGAGATGGTACAAGTGAGTGTGAGGGACTCCCCGGGTTTCACCACTCCCGGCCCCTTCTCCTGCAGCTGCACTTGGGAGAGGACACCTGGGAAGGAAAACCAGAAATGAATCAGTCATCCCGGCTCCTATCCGCTGGGAGTGGGGATCATGTGAAAATTCAACACTCTGATACCGTGCCTAAGGGAGTCAGGCACCCAACTGCCACTGAATTCCATTGGGATCCCGGCACCTCATTCCCTTAGGCTCCTTTGAATATTTCCTCTTCTGAAGTCATTGTAGCCAGGAAGCCTCCTCCCCCCTTACCTGAAAGGGCGTCCAGCACGAAGAAGAAAAGCAGGGGCAGGTTCATATTGAAGGAAGGTGCAGACCGTCCCCAGCAGGCAGGACCGGGCAGTTCTGTGTCTGGGGAGAGTCTCAGGCTCCTACCATGCGGGGTTGTATTTAAACAGGAACCTCTGCGGCAGGGATTTGCATGCGGGTTTCCCAGCGTGAATATAAATGATGACGGGATGTGAGTTCTGTCTACACACGGGGATCTCTGCCTGGGACGCGTGTCCCCCTGAGACAGTGAGTTCAGCTCAGCAGGTTGTGTGTGTGTGAACTGTTCAAAACCACTTTAGGTCTTTGGACAGCCAACCACATTTTAAATAACTAGAACATGGCCATTTAACACTCTTCAGGGTCTTTGACATTCTCGGCCAAGGAGAAGTGCTGGACAGCACCTCCTTAGCAATGAAGGATATTGGGAGAAGAGAAATTCTACCTGTTCTGTTGTGGTTTGGCTGGTATTTCAAAAGAGCCCAAGGGAGTTAGAAACCCAAGTGCCATTGAAATGTAGTAGGATTGGGGCGTTTAATTCCCTTGCACCATCTCTCAAATCCTATCCCCCCGCGTTCAGTGGAGATTTATCACACTGTTAGCAAAAGCACTTCATTGTACTGTACAGTCTTACATCCCTTTCTAGTTCATATGGGCATTATTCAAAGCAGCTGAGTGGAATGGGAGTCCCTCGGTTAATGTGAATGTGCTTTGGCTGATCTGAGTTAGTGCAGTGAGATCTGCTGCCTTGTGCAGACAGCAATTTTCGGAGAATATCCCCCCTCCCCTTTCGTTCAGTGTGGTACCCGATGTCCTCACTGCCACGGGCCCGTGGAAGAAATGACAGAGGCTCATATTCTGTATGAGATCTGACCGGGGAATGGTTATTTCGGGCATCTCCTTGCAAGAAGGTATTTCCGAGCTTGAGTTACCTTTCCGACCCGTGGTGCCCCTGGAGTTATTGTTACTGATCACCAGCACTTTGCTGTAACGCCAGCCGGCAAAGAATCATTCTTGTTCTTTACACTCCTGTCGTTCTGAGCCACGTAGACAGTCCTGTTCCTCTTCCTCCCCGTCTTTGTGAAGTGTCCTGGCGTTTGTGTTCTTTGGTGTTAATACAGCATCCAAGCTAAACTAAGTGTTTTGTAAAACAAATACAAAGAGACCTTCCTGCTGTCTGTCTCTCTCTCTGTCTGTCTGTCACCATCACCACCTACTGTCTGTCTCTCTCTCTCACTCTATCTCTTTCTCTTTTCAGGCCTCTATTTTGTTGTTTCCTAGCCCTCTCAATCTATAATGCCTTTGTACTCTCAATACCCTTGAGAGGTAGGGCCGTGCCATGAAACCCATGTGCTATACGGGAAACTGCGATGGAGAAAGAATAAGCCTCCTGGCCAATATCACACAGCAAGGCTGTGGGTGCTGGATGGGATGGAAAGTTGGTTGCTGAGGCCCAGGCTAGCGCCTGACACTGGATTCTGCTTCCTCTCAGAGCCATGGTGCCTGCACTGTCCATCTCGCGTCTCTGGCGACTCAGCTCTCTGGGTTCTCGTACTGTGGTGTCTGTGCAATTTCTCAAAACTCTAAAGCGGACACATCACCGCACTTATTCCATGTAACGTTATTTCTCTCTCAGGCGTGTCACACCGCTGCCTGAGCATCTTCAAAAAGAAGAAGACCGGAGAATTTCAAAGGATTCTGGGGGATGATAGCAGCCCAGCGCCCAAGGATTTTCTCCCACATTCAGGTGCCTAATTCCTGTAGGTCCCTTTTGACACCCTGACCGAGGTGCACTCCTGTCCCGAAGTCTCCAAAAGAGCCTGAGAGCCAGTTTTTAAAAAGCTCATGGGCACCTGGTGGGATTTTCAAAAGCACTGAGGCGAGTGGGCGAAGGGAGGTGTGTAAGCCCCAGAATGCTCAGGGCTCTGTTCCCTGCAGGCTAGCTAGAAGTCATGAGGGGGTAATTAGGAGCAGCTGAGGCCAATTAGGGACCAGCCAGGGGCTTGATAAAAACCCTCTGCTCCAGACAGACAGGGGAGGAGGTGCCGTGCCGTGCCGTGCCGTGCCGTGCCGTGGAAGGAGCACAGTGTTGCATGGAAGAGTCGAGGAGTCCTGAGAGAGGTACTGGGTCCAGGAGGAGAAAACCCGCCCCTGACAGGACTGAGATACTCCCCCAGGCACAGAGGCCTGGGTAAGGAAGCCCAGCGCAGTCCAGCCAGCAAGGAAGCAGGGCTTGACAGGCCAGAAGGACCAAGGGGGGGAAAATTAGCTCAGGGGGAAAAGACAGCAACTGCGAGCATGGTGCCAGCAGCTCATAACTGCTACTCACAGGGCCCCTGGGCTAGTAGCTGGAAGAGTGGGCGGGCCCAGGTCCCTACCCCCTCCCTGGGGAGATGGGGTCACTGGTGACGCCCTGCCCCATGACAAGAGGGAGAAATGCGAGACCCACTAGGGTGAAGCCGGCCGTTGGCCCCGTGCTGACAAACTGACGATTGAATTATTGGTTCCAGTATCTTCCAAGGTATTGATGTTGGGCTGACTGGTCCATAGTTCCCCAGGTTCTCTTTGTTTGCCCTTCGGAAGATCGCTGCTATGTTCCCCCTTCTCCAGTTCTCCGGAACCGCCCCCAGGCTCTGTGAGTTTTCTTGTGATGATGATGCTACTCATTGGAGGGGTTGTAGTCTAGAAACTAGAGCCCTGGGCTGCGAGTCTAGAGAGCTGAGTTCTGTTCCCGCTACTGCCACTGGCCTGCTGGGTGAACTCTGGCAAGTCCTTTCTCTGAGCCTCAGTTTCCCCTTCTCTATAAAGAGGGATGTTAATACTTACCTCCTTTGGTGAAGTGCTTTAAGACCTACTGGTGCAAAGCACTAAATTTATATATTACTACTACTAACAGCAACGTTTGCAACATGTGGTATTTCTCTTAACACATCTGCAGAGAATATACAGCATGGACAATTTTTCACATGTAAATTCTTTTATCCTTTAAATTCCTCCAGTTAAATTTGCAGGGGGATTAATGGTGAAGATTTATGAGATTGGACAAGTTAGAAGAGAGAGATGAGCGCTGGAAAACTGTAGAGCAGTAATTTCAGCGCTCTGGTTCCCAAAACTCCTCTTGGAGAACATTGGTCGGTTCCCTCCGGTTCCCACAGCCCTGATTGCATCTGCTGCTGCTTCACTTGTGTAGCAATACCGCCCCCTGTGACTAAACACAACGCGTAGTCCTCTTCACATGCCCTTTCCTTTGACAGTTCTGGTAGCTGGGAAATCTCATCAGTCTGAGTTAATCTGTCCTCACTGCTCTGGTCAGGTTCCTCTTCCCCTTTTTGTACGAGTCCTGCTTGGCTCTGTGTCACTGTGTCTCTTCTGGCGCAGTAATAGGTGCCGCTGTCTCCGGCTTCCATGCCTGTCATTTCCAAATACACCTCGCTTTTAGAGGTGTCCATGGAGATGGTCAACCGGTTTTTCAGGGACTCCGCGTAGCGTCTGTCATTATCCCAGTACACAATACACAACCACTCCAGGCCTTTCCCCGGGGGCTGTCGGATCCAGATCACACCAATCCCACTAGTAGTGAGAGAGAATCCAGACACTGAGCAGGTGAGTCTCAGGGTCTGCGAGGGCTTCACCTGGCCTGTCCCGCTCTGCAGCAGTTTCACCTGGGAGCGGACACCTGCAAAGAGCAAGGAGAAATCTCAGGCACAGAGATCACCAGCGGCGGGCTGTGCAGAGAGGAGAGACTCCTCCGTCCGAGGTACTTACATGCTGCAATAGCCAAGAGAAGGAGAGAGAGAAGCAGCATTTTCATCTTCCCTCTAGGAAATCAGCAGGACACAGGCGCCAAGTCCCAGCGGGAAGGAACCGGGTTTGGCTGTCGGAGGGACGGCTGCAATCAAGAACGGAAACCGTCTCTATTTAAGAGGAAACAAAAGAACCATTTGCATCCCGGGCCGTGCAATGCAAAGCACTGGTAAATTAGCTCTTTCTGTAGTCCTCACATATGAGGAGCCTGTCGAGCTGTCATGTGCCAATGGGCCATGTACAGATGGTTATTGTGTAGTCACCTAGTAACCCAGAAAGTAGATAGTGCCCCGGTGCTAGGCGCTGCACAGACACATAGTAAGAGGCAGTCCCTTGGTCAGGAAGTAACTCCTTAAACCCGATCTTTCATCTGTCTATCTATGAGATGACCTATACACAAGATAATTCAGTGTTAGGGATCCAAATATTTTGTTAATATTAATTTTATCACCATGGCCAGACAGGCCTCTTAGAATCATTTACGCTGACCAGCAAAATAATAGAGGCCACCTCTGCTGATTCTAATGGTACCATTAGGTATCGAAGGGAGTGTGGCTGAGAGGATAGCGCTCTGGAATAGGGAGTTAGAGGACCTAGGTTTCTTTTTTGGCTCTGCCCATGTCCTGTTGGGTGACACTGGGCAAGTCCCGTCCCTTCCCTATCTCCTGCCTCAGTTTCCCCCTCTGTGAAAAGGGAGAGAATGTGACTTCCCTCTCCTTGTAAAGACCTTTGAGCTCTACGGATGAAACATTATTACTATTAATAATAGCAAGGTTTGAAATGTGTGGTGATTATCACTGAACAGGTTAGTCAGGAGCATTCACCATAGACCAGCTCTACAGAGATTCATAGATGTAAAGGTGAGAAGGGATTATCTAGTCCGACCTCCTGAATATTGCAGGCCACAGAACCTCCCCCACCCACTCCTGAAATAGACCCCCAGGCTCTGGCTGAGTTACTGAAGTCTTCAAATCCTGGTTTAAAGACTTCAAAAGACAGAGAATCCACCATTTACCCTGGTATAAACCTGCAAGCGACCCATGCCCCATGCTGCAGAGGAAGGCAAAAGAAAAGAAAAGAAAAAACCAGGGTCTCTGACAAACTGACCCCAGGGGAACATACTTTCTGACCCCAAATCTCGCGATGTGTTAACCCCTGAGCTTGTGGGCAAGACCCTGCCCCAAACCAGACATCTGGGAAAGATGTCTCTGTAGTAACTCCAGTCCCTCCCCATCTAGTGTCCCATCACCAGCGGTTGGAGTTACTTGTTGCTTGCAATCGCAGATCAGCTCCATGCCCTTTTAGGCAATTTCATCATATCATTCCCTGCATTAATTTATTGGGCTCAGTCTTGAAGGCTGTTAGGTTTTCTGCCCCACTGCTCCCCTTGGAATCTGTTCCAGAACCTCACTCCTCTGAGGGTTAGGAACCTTAATGTGGAAATGGCAGGACTAAATATTCTCTAGACCATCATCTTTAGGCACCTCCCTATCTTTGAAAAATTGGCAGGTGATCTCAACAATTATATCTAAAGGCAAGTATCTTTATTGGGAATGTTTGCCTGAAATTGTGTTTTTTTTATAATTGAAAAAGGATCCAAGGCAAGGCCTTTCTACACAATTTACCTGTGGAACTCCTTGTCACAGGATCTCATCAGGGCCAAGAGTTTAAAAAGAGGAATGCCACTTTTATCCTTAGATTGTGTTAATCTACAAACACACAAAACAGCTCTTTGTGCTGTAGTGCACACCCTGGGTACATGAGGATTCACTTTGTTACAGTCAATGTGGATTATTGTCCTCTCACTCTATATCTTGTCACATCTCGTAGCATAACACGTGTAATGAAAAACAACAGGCACATAGAGACTTTACATTTTGCAGGAGGTCCTAGATATATTGAGCACACACGTTTACCATGGCTTTGTGACTTTTGGTTTAAGAGGCGGCAGACGTACTTTATCACCTGCAAGGAACACAGCTAGTTTGTGTGCTTGTGTACTCTGAACACAGTTCAGTTCCCTTTTTTTTTTTAACAGGAGAATTTTCCTCTAACTAAGATGCCCACATCCCTCAAAGAACTCAATGGGAAGAGAGTCGCTGACTGATTGCAAGAGTCATGAATATCTGCCCCTTCCGTCACAGCTGGGAAATGGCTGCACTTGGGTAGAGGCAATGGAGAATCACGTCTGGAGTGCCCCAGCTGTTACCACTGGGCGCGGTACCAAGGATCTCCCTGCACTGCTGAAAAACCGCTTCCCCTTTTTGTACCAGTCCCTGCGTTGCTCTGTGTCACTGTGTCTCCTTGCGCAGTAATAGGTGGCCGTGTCTGCAGCTGTCAGCGAGCGGAGCTGCAGGGAGAACTGGTTCTTGGAGGAGTCTTGTGTGATGGTCGTTCGGCTCTGCAGGGAGCTGGCATAGTTAGTGTACCAAGTGCTAGGTCTGTCGTAGATGCGTGCTATCCATTCCAGCCCTTTCCCCGCAGGCTGCCGGATCCAGTCCCAGGTGACGCTGGTGCTAGAAACCGAGTCTCCGGAGATGGTACAAGTGAGTGTGAGGGACTCCCCGGGTTTCACCACTCCCGGCCCCTTCTCCTGCAGCTGCACTTGGGAGAGGACACCTGGAAGGAAAACCAGAAATGAATCAGTCATCCCGGCTCCTCTCCGCTGGGAGTGGGGATCACGTGAAATATCAACAGCCTGAGACCGCGCCTAAGGGAGTCAGGCACCCAACTGCCACTGAATTCCATTGGGATCCAGGCACCTCATTCCCTTAGGCTCCTCTGAACATTTCCTCTTCTGAAGTCACTGCAGCAAAGAAACCTCCTCTCCCCTTACCTGAAAGGGCGTCCAGCACAAACAAGAAAAGCAGGGGCAGGTTCATATTGAAGGAAGGTGCAGACCTTCCCCAGCAGGCAGGACCGGGCAGTTCTGTGTCTGGGGAGAGTCTCAGGCTCCTACCACGTGGGGTTTGTATTTAAACAGGAACCTCTGCGGCAGGGATTTGCATGCAAGTTTCCCAGCATGAATATAAATGATGACGGGGTGTGAGTTCTGTCTACACACGGGGATCTCTGCCTGGGACACGTGTCCCCCCTGAGACAGTGAGTTCAGCTCAGCAGGTTGTGTGTGTGTGTGAACTTTTCGAAACCGCCTATGGCCTTTGGACGACGAAGTGCATTTTAAATAACTAAAACATGGTCACTTAACACTCTTCAGGGTCTTTGACATTCTCGGCCAAGGAGAAGTGCTGGACAGCACCTTCTTAGCAATGAAGGGATATTGAGAGAAAAGAAATTCTACCTGTCACTTTGCTCTGACGCCAGCCTGCAAATAATCATTCTTGTTCTTTACACTCCTGTCATTCTGAGCCACATAGACAGTCCTGTTCCTCTTCGTCCCTATCTTTGTGCTGTGTCCTGGTGTTTGTGTTCTTCCATGTTAATACAGCATCCAAGCTAAACTAAGTATCTTGTAAAACAAAAACGAAGACACTTTCTATCCATTCATCCATCCATCCAACATCCATCCATCCAATCTTACAAGCATTCCGAATTCACACTTTTCTGCACATTTATTTGTCGTAGGGGGAAGGTGATCTCACCCTGAGCAGGAAGGATTTTGCAGGAATGTTCTGTTGCTGCTGTGTGAAACTTGGTTCCTGACTGAATCAGTAATAAGTCCAGCATCACCAGAGATGGTTCTGAAAGCCAAGTCGATTTGCAGGGAAACAACATGGGTGTTTACATGAGCTGAGGCAAACTCATATAAACTCAGCTCCTGGAAACACCCGTAGCTCATCTGGTTTACGTGGCATTGGACCAGTTTACACCAGGGAGGGATTAGGGTCCAACAGTCTCTTGTGGCTGGGTGGGACATGTTTATAAGGACATGGAGATGCAGAGCAGAAAGTTTTCATGAGAAATCGGAAGGCCGAAGTGGCATAAGGGAGGCAATAGAGAAGGGACGGGGCTAATTTAAAATAATTTCACCTGTGTGATTACACTAACTCAGAACCCACAATCAGAAGGAGAAAACAGATGGGTTAGACACAACAGATCCTGCATCTTGCCGGGGGGTTAGACTAGATGACCCTTGTGGTGGCTTCTAACCCTGTGGCAGGGTCTGAGCTGACTCTGGGCAGAAAGGATGTAGCATGAAGGCTCTGTTGCCCCGTGTCACTCAACTCCTCGTCCTTTGGGAACGTTGGAAGTTTCTAATCCATTAGCAAATGCAACCGAGGTCTAACTGGTTTTTCTTCCTCTTTTCCAGGGGTCCGCTCAGAAATCCAGCTGGAGCAGTGGGGAACAGAAAGAGTGAAACCCACAGGACGAGGAGTTGAGAAGGCTGGAGCATTTGGGTAAGCACAATGGGCTAGATTTTCAAAGGTATTTAGACACCCAAAGATGTAGGCAGGTGCCTAACTGCTATTGAGAGCCAAAGGGAATTAGACATCTAACCTGCTAGCTGCTGGTTGAAAGTTTAAGCACCTGCTTAAACATTTTGCTGTATTCCATCCGCCCCGCCCAGCAGCTGTGGGCAATGGAGCCCCAAGCAAGCAAACAAAACACCAGCAACTTACATGGTGGAACAGCCAAAAGGGAAAGAGAAACAAACCGTGAACTCATATTATTTTGTGAGCGAGCCAAGGGGGTGGGGCGGAATATCAGTCACAAAGGGTCACTTCAGATTCTGGTTTGTGACTGTGAAAAATGCAAGGGCATTTGTATTGAAACAGGAAAGTTGATTCAGTGATTTGCATGCAGGTTGCGCACTGAGGGTGTAAGAGATGACCAGGGGCTGGCAGGGGGAGTTGTACTTAGATGAGGATGCCCCCTGGGATATGTCTGAACCTTACAGTAGGGAGAGAGAGCATTTAGATGTGCCTGAGGGGTGGTCTCTTTCTGCTCCCCAGATCTGCAGGAATATTGTACGGCAACAGGTGCTCAGAGCAGAGAGTAAACAATGCTTTATATCCCCCCGCAGTTTGATTCTATTTTATTTATTGCACTGAATATACTTCCCCCCCACCAAAAATGATTGTGTTAATAAGTATCTGTTACCTGCTGTCTATAAATATCCAGCATTATTATTGTGAAGAGCAGCTGTTTTAGGCATTTCGGGCAGGGCCGTTTTAAAACCTTCGTAGGCCTTAGGCACACCTGCCTTCATAGGTCCCCCCCCGACCAAAATAACTAATTTGATTTTAAGCTATTACTAAATAGTTTTTTTAAATAAAAATAAAAAAATATATATAAAATGTTTTTCCGTAGGCCCTGAAAGTTTCGTAGGCCTTAGGCACTGTGCCTATTGTGCCTAATGGATAATATGGCCCTGATTTTGGTGGAAATAAGGAATCAGTATAGCTCTCGGTTGTGACCTCCAGCATAACACAGGGCAGAGAATTTCACCCAATGATTCCCACAGCAAGGTTGGACTTCTCTTTCTGCTGGTCGTCTCTCTTATAAAGAGAAGTCCAGTCTTTGCTGGTGGAATCACAATGCACTAAACACAAGGGTTTGTTCCCTTTTTCTCCTCCCGGTATTTGTAATGGTGTCAACTGCCGTGTCCTCTCTCACACAGTAATATGTGGCGGCGTCTGTTGTGGCCAGCGATCTCAGCTGCAGGGAGAATTCGTTCTTGCTGGTGTCTCTGGAGATGGTTGCTCTGTCTTTGACAGACGGGGCATAGACGACTTCTCCATTAAACCGAATGCCTCCCATCCATTCGAGTCTCTTCCCTGGAGGGTGTCGAATCCAGCTCCAATAGTAACCGCTGGGGATGGAGTAACCCGACACGGCACAGGTCAGTCTGAGGGTCTCTCCGGGTTTCACCTTTCCTGGACCATGCTGGGTCAGCTGGACTTGAGAAAGGACACCTACACAGTACGCATTGGAGAACTTAAAAAAGTGAATAGTTGATCGATCGATCTATGTAAATTTCCTGCACAGTAGCTCTCCATGTGTCTCTTTTATTTCTCCATCCTTCTCTCTAGAGCATCTTTCTCTCTCCATTCTCTGTCTGCCTCAGTATGTTTCTGGGGATGAAATTCTCAAAGCCCCCTTTGGGGCTAGGATACTAAATTCCACTTAATTTTAATGAGACCAGGCATTTAAAAACCCTTACATAGCTTTGAAAATCCCAGCCTAACGCTGTTATTTGGACCAGAGTTCCGTTATCACCCAAGGAAAACTTACATGATGTGATGGCCAATAGGAAAAGGAAAATTAATAATGGCTTCATTGCCTTCTGTGTTTTCAGTCTGGAAATTCACTGGTGCTGTCGATGGGCAGACAGACACTGCGTCTCCTAAATGCAGCCGTTTATGAGTGGAAGAGGAAACCAGTAATTTGCATGCAGGTTTCACGCAGCTGGTCTCAGACGTGGAAGGGAGACAGAGACATATCCGTAGTTGTTATTGTTTCTATTGGAGTAGTGTTAGTGGTTTTACAGACACATAGTAAGAGACGGTCCCTGCCCACAAAAATCTCTCAAGCTATGCTGGCAAGAAAGGTAGCATTATTATCCTCATTTATAGATGGGCAACTGAGGCACAGAGAGGTTTAGGCTGGGAGGTTCAATGCACTCAACTCCCAATGAATCGCGCAAATCCTTTAAGGTCCTATCAAAATCCCCAGTTGAAGTGACTTGACCAAAGTCACTCAGGGGGTGTGTGCCAGATCTGAGAATTGAACTGAGCGCTCCTATTCAGTCAGTTCCGTGGCTACACAATAATCCTTTCTCCAGCTTTGGTTTACTTCATTGGAAGAAAGCTGCACTTTAAAAAATATTCAGCCTTATCCTCCCTTTTCTACAATCTAGAGATGGGAAGCAGTGGGGCTCTTGTGTAATGTTCTGAGCTCTGGAGGGAAAGGGGTGTCTAGCAGGGTAGAAAAGTGGGGAGCTGAATTCAGGACTCCTGGATTCCCACTTAGGGGAGGGGAATCAAGACCCTTGGTTCTGGTCCCTACTGTCAGAGGTGAATGGGGTCTAGTGGGTTAGAGCAGGGGAAGGGGAGTCCTGGGTTCTCCTTGGAGTTGTGGGTGAAGAGTGAGGTGCGGTGGTTATGAGAGAGGGGACTGGGACTCAAGATGGAGATCATAGCCCCCCTCCTTCTGTTAGATTTACTCTAGGGCATTGCAATGAACTGGTGTTGCTCCGAAGCTTCAGGATGACGAGCAGTGTTTTTGTTCCAGCATAAATCATGGTGTGGAGCTCATTTTCACACAGTAATAGATGGCGGAGTCCGCAGCTGTCAGCGAGCTGAGGTGCAGGGAGAACAGGTTTCGGGAAGAATCTCCAGAGACAGTCACCCTGCTCTGCACAGCGGGGTTGTATTGAGTAGTCCATGAAGACCCACTAAACTGCCCCTGTCCCAGCCATTCCGGCTCTTTCCCTAGGGGCTGGCGGACCCATTCCCAGTAGGGGTTAGTGACTGAATCACCAACGATGGTGCAGGTGAGCGTGAGAGATGCAGAAGGTGTCACGACTCCTGGGCCCGATTCTACCAGCTGAATCTGAGAAAGGACGCCTGGAAGAAAACAAAGGGTTGCATTTCTGTTAAAGCCGGTCTCATATTTTCCATCAGCACTTTTTTTTTCTCCACTGATGGAACCTTGCTTTCCTTTGAGTAAATGCACATTTTCACAGAGCACGTCTGTTTTCTTCAAAACAGTTTGATTTTTTGGTCAGAAAAAAGAAAACCAGAGAACCCAACATTTTACGGCAAACACGAACCATTTTTGGTTTTTATACAAAAATCGTTCGTTCCCAAGTCGCAAAAAAACCTGAAATATTTTGGGTTCATGGGATTTAATTTTCTTTATGAAAATCTGAAATGTTCTGGCTTCCACCCTTAGCCAAAAGGTCTTCAGTCTTCCCTTGCCAAAGCCAGAAATATTTTTTATTTGGCTGAAACGTCTACATTTGCTGATTTAAAAAAAAATCCGTCATTTATTTTTGCTACCACGCCGAATTCCTTCACCAACTCTGTATCTTTTTCCCTCCCCACTACTGAGAGATACTTACACACTGGAGTGGCCAATGAGGAAAGGAAAATCAATAACAAATTCATATTGTTGAATTAGAAAGGAAAACTTCCCTGTTGGAATCGCCAGTTCGGTATCCAAGGAGAGGCTGATGTTCCTAGAACTAGAAGTTGATATTTAAACCGGAACCCCCAGAGCCGGGATTTGCATGTGGGTGTCACCCAGCAGGGATGGGAGATGAAAGGTGCTGGGGGGGGGAGCGGGGATGTCTGGACATGGCTGTATCTTTCAGCTGATAGATACATGGGGATCTTCCCTTGAGACCTATCTGTGCCACTTGGTCTGGAGACAAGAAATCAGCTGCTGCCGTGGGTTCATAGAACCGAGAGACCACTATGGTCATTAGCTCTGATCTTCTGCATAACTCAGGCCAGAAAATTTCACCCACTGATTTGATTAACTGATTAATTAACTACGATTGCTACCTAATGCCTCCGAGCCCGAGTGCTGGAAGAGGACCTCATTGTGCAGCGTAGTCTGGATTCACAAAGCCTGTTAATTTCTGGAGAATTATTTTTTAGAAAGAGATGTCCATTCTTGCCTTGGTTCCATGGACAAAGAATTAATGAAGAGTTTGTCTAGGAAGAGCTGAAGATTTTATGACAAAGGCCTTTTATTGCAGCCTAGCGTTCTGTGAATATGTCCTATAAAATGTGGTCCCCTTTGGGACAAGCCAGACCCCAGAAAATATGTTAAATATAGCCCTATTTGGTTTTCCCATTATGGGGCAGGCTAAAGGCAGAGAGAGCATCTAAAGAGGAAGGCTGGTATTGGGAGAACTGAGTTCAGGTCCTAGTGTGGCTTCTCTCTCACGCTTTTTCTGTGACCTTGGTCGCATCACTTCATCTCTGTGTGCTTTATCTCTCTAAGATCTGTATTTGGCCCCCATCCATTCCTATAGTAGCTGAGCGATTTATAGCCCATCCAGGCCTCGGTCTCTCTGCTGCGGCTGGCAGTGAAGGGCCGGGTCACACCACAGGGATATTATAGATTTTAAGGATTTTCAAAAATGTGTCGGTGCCTGGGACCAAATGTTTAAAGGTATTTAGGCTCCCCGCGGAGTTTCAAAAGCATCAGGGGGCCTAATACCCATTGAAATATCCATGAAGGAGGTCTGTGTCTCTAGGGTCACAGCCTAGCCTCCACAGGGCCCTACTTCTCCTTCATCGCCTGCCTCAGTTTCCCTGACTGTCATATAGGGCTCATGAGGCTTCCTGACTTCACAGCTTGGTGGTGAGGACAAATCAATGGCTCTGCTTTTTGGAAATGTTCTGAACCTCTCTGCTTACACCGTGAGATGAGAGGATTTTTCACTGGGAGGATGAAGTGCACAATTCCCACTTAAGGTAGATGTCTAAACCCCTGTAGGCTCCTTTGAAAATCTCAGCCAGGATTCCTTGGAGCAGGACCCGGGCCCTCAATTTTTAGAGGGGCAAGTCCTTATCCTAAAACACTCTTGGGGAATGTGAGAGTGTGGGGGAAACGGGAGACCCCCCCACCGCTTCTCTCTGTGTCACAAACTCCCTTTTGATTTAATCCTCTCTTTCTATTCCTTTCTCTGTCTTTCAGTTACACAACCTCTCTCTTTCTTTCCGTCTGTTACACACCATCTGTCCAGCTCTCTGTCACACACTTCCTCTTTGTTGCACTATGTCCCATGCTATGTCTCTGTTTCCCTCTGCCGCTTTGTGTCTGTCTGTCTCTCGTTATCTCTCTCTGTCACACTCACAAAGCAGGGAGGTTTTTTCAGGGTCTCTGAGTCACTGTGGGTTACTGTGTCCCACTGCTGTGTTTGATGGCACAGTAATAGGTGCTACTGTCCGCTTCTCCCGGGTTGTTCAATTGCAGGTACACTTGGTTTTTTGCTGGCTCGCGGGTGATGCTAATCCGCTGTCCAAGAGCTGAATTATAATCTGTGCTCCCTCCGCCCCAAAGTACCCCCATCCACTGGGGCGGTTTTCCAGCTGGCTGCCTGACCCAATTCACCCCATAATCAGTGACTGAAAACCCGGAGACGGTGCAGGTCAGTCTGAAGGTCTCCCCTGGTTTCTTGACTCCCCCATCTGACTCCACCAACTTGATCTGGGAGTAAACATCTGTAGGAAAGAAAGGACACAGGGTCAATATGTCTTGCACTGAGACTGGGATCCTCCAAGGGTCTCAAGGGACTGGGGCTCCCATTGAAAGCCACTGGGAGTTGGGAGACTGAATGTCAACTGATTTAATTGAGGGAAGGCATCCAAAAACCCCTTGAAATTCAATGGAATCTGAGCACCTAAATACCACTGAACTCCCTGTGAACCTAACTCCCTTAGGCATCTGTGAACCTAACTCCCTTAGGCGCCTTGGAAAATCACAGCAGGAATCCTTGGCGAATTAATTCTCTCAGGCACTTGAGATCCAGCCCTTACATGATGGGAAGAACAGCAGGACAGCGATGGATATGCTGGTTCTCATGTCTCCCAGGGCAAAAATCGGTGCTGAAATGCAGGCTCGTATGTCAGCCACCTGAAGTGAGACACGGCAACACCCGTCCCCCGCCACCTGTGTTTAAACAGGGAATCGACTGATGCAATTTGCATGCGGCGTGTGAGACGGGGAGTAATAAATAGGGCTCGATTTTCAAAAGAGTTCAGAAGAGCCAGACCCCCAGTTGGGGTCGGTCAGCTGTCACTCCTTTGGAGTTAATGGGCTGGACCCCTTCTGGTGACCAAATCCCCAGGTGATGTAAATGGGCAGATTTGAATTTGAGACAATCCGGCCATTTTGCCATCTAGTGTAAACTGGCTGTACTGGAGTCAATGGCCCAGATCCCCAACTCGTGTAAATCGGATGTCAATGGAGTAATGTGGGTTTACATCCGTGGAGGGTCTGGCTGATTTCACTGCATTTTAATATCTGAGATACAAAAGACCAAGCATGCCACACCGGTGGATTTCTGCTGCAAATTTCATGGGAAACTTTACTCCCACTCTCAACGCTCAGTAACTCAGGCCCGATGCAAAGATGGTTGAATTCAATTAACGGTGTTTACATCAGGGGCTGATCTGGCCCAAGAAATCCAGTGGAGTTACAGCGAATATACACCATCTGGGGAATCTGGCTGTAGTGAAGTGACAATGGTTTACACCATCTGGTGATCTAATACAGAGGACTGTAGAATCATAGAAGATTAGGATTGGAAGAGACCTCAGGAGGTCATCTAGTTCAACCCTCAAAGCAGGACCAACCCCAACTAAATCATCCCAGCCTGGGTTTTGTCAAGCCGCAGCTTAAAAACCTCTAAAGAAGGAGATTCCACCATCTCCCTAGGTAACCCATTCCAGTGCTTCACCACCCTCCTAGTGAAAAACTTTTTCCTAATTTCCAATCTAGACCTCCCCCACTGCAACTTGAGACCGTTGCTCCTTGTTCTGTCATCTGCCACCACTGAGAACAGCCTAGCTCCATCCTCCCTGGAACCCCCTTTCAGGTAGTTAAAGGTTGCTATCAAATCCCCCCTAATTCTTCTCTTCTGCAGACTAAACAAGCCTTGTTCCCTCAGCCTCACCTCATACGTCATGTGCTCCAGCCCCCTAATAATTTTCGTTGCTCTCCGCCGGACTCTCTCCTATTTGTCCACGTCTTTCCTGTGGTGGGGGGCCTCAAAACTGGACACAGTACTGCAGATGTGACCTCAACAATGCCAAATAGAGGGGAATAATCACTTCCCTCGATCTGCTGGCAATGCTCCTACTAATGCACTAATGCCTGTAAGTGGAGCTATGGGTGATTCACACTAGCTGAGGACTTGGGGCCCCAGGATTTTCCTCTGCTTTTTCTTTATCTACCAGGGAATCAGAACTTTTTTTTGTGCCAACAGGTTACTCTGTCTAGTTACTGCGTGTTACTCGCATGGTCATACTGGGCTGCGTGCTCTGGATTCAAACTGTTCCCTTGCAAGCACAGCAGATTGCTGGGATCATTCCTGGAGATAAGGAATCACCTTTGGGCCAAATCTTTATAAATTATTGCCCAGGCCAGGCTGATAATATAGGAGATCCCCTCTCCTGGGAGACTGTCAGACCCAGTTCATATCATAGCTGTGGGTTTCAGTAGGCCAGGATTTTACCCCTTGTATTTAAAAGGGTGAGGGTTGTGGGCATACAAATGGAAAAAGAATGGAGGAAAAACATTATGTTTGTGATTAAGGGGAAGCCATCGGGGAGGTCAGCCTGATCTCCTCACAGACACCTCACACCTCACCAGACTCCTGTGTGGCAGTGTAGCAAGGCACTGTGGCCTTCCTCGGAGCCTGGGCCCGAGGAAGGGTCACGGCGCCCCTACTGGACAGAACCAGGCCTTGAAGGCCAAGCCACCGGGAAGCAGAGGGGCGGAGCCAGGACCGGGGAGGGAAGTATAAAAGGCACACCCAGTAGCTCAGTCAGGGGGAAGCTGCTGCTGGAGGCAGACGTGTCTTCCCAGAGGCTGCGGCCAAGGCCTGACCCAGGCCCTGCAGCTGTTTGGGACAACTGCCCCACCGACGGGCCTCCAAAACCTGCCCGGGCCTCCGGGCCCTAGTGACTGGAGAGGGCCTAGTAGCTGGGAGAAGCTACCTGAGACCGCTGGGTGGGAGAAAACCCCTGAGGCCGGCCCTGACCTGGAGGAGTTGCCTGACGTGGAGGACCCACAGGAGTGGACTGAACCTCATCAACTGGAGAAACCCCTGGGACCCTGGGAGTTGGAGAGGCTGTAAGGCCAGGGGCTATAGACCACTGTACCTGCCCTGCCCGATTGAGGGCCAGGGGCTATTGACTGCCTCACCAGCCCAGCCCGGCTTGAGCCGGGGGCTGAAAACTGCGTACCTTGCCTGCCTGGCTTGAGATCTGGGGGCTAAAGACTACTTTGCCTGCCCTGCCCTGCCCTGCCAGAGGGCTGGGGCAATAGACTGCTTAACAGCCCCACCTGTTGGAAGGCGGGGATCGTGGACACCTTACCAGCCCTGCCCTACCTGAGGGTCAGGGGGCTACAGACTGCCAGGGAAGCCTGCCCTGCTGGGGGCCGGGGCTACAGACTCATAAGCTGGGAGCTTATTCATCTAGACAAAGGTGCTGTGGCCTTCCTCAGAGCCGTGGCCCGAGGAAGAGTCGCGATGCCCCCAGCTGGACCGTGCCACCAGCCTACAGGCAGGAGTATTTTTGTCCCCATTATACAGATGGAAACTGAGACACAGAGAAACTAAATGACTTGCTGATGGTTACAGAGGATTTCTGAAGCAGAGCAAGGAATCTAACCCGAGTTTCTGTTTAATGAAACTAACCATTGGACCATCCTTGCTCAGTAGGGAAAGGAAGTTTGATGGGATCTGTACAGTCTTCCTTTATTGTTGGGTAAAAATCAACAAGAAAAGGCATTTATCAAGGGTAGAAATGTTTCTTTTCATCACGTATAAAGCTGGCAGGAGCCTGTGTTTATTTTTAACTGTAAGGACCTGATCCAGGGCCCTTTGAACCCCATAGAAGGAGTACCCTTTAATTCAGCAGGCACTGGAACAGTTCCCAAGTCACAGCTGAAGTGTGTGTAAACACTTCTTCCCCCTAAGGAGAGAGTTGAGCTGTGTGGCGCTTTCCCTGCAGCTGCACAAAAGGAAACAGAGCCTGTGATTTCAGCCATGGGGTTTTTTTGTACTAACAAGGCACTGAGGCCAATCACTGTGTCTCTCGCACAATAATACAGGCCTGTGTCTTCCACTTTCAGGTCAGAGGTTTGCAGATGCAGCAGGCTGTTGGAATTGTCTCTGGAGATGGTGAACCGCCCTTTCACGGCCTGGGAATAATATATGCTTGATCCACTGGGGCCACTAATATAGGCGACCCAATCCAGTCCTTTCCCGGGAGCCTGTCGGACCCAGCTCATATCGGAGTTGCTGAAGTCGAAACCGGAGGCTTTGCAGGAGAGGCGGAGAGAGTCTCCAGGCTTTTTCACGTCCCCTCCGGACTCCACCAGTTGGACCTGAGACTGGCCCCCTGAAAACAGAGAAAGGATAAAAAGTAGTGTGAAATATAGTCATCCCCAGCACCTCCAATGGCATTCAGTGGCCGAAAAGTTACCTCTGCAAAGTGCTGCAATGAGAGAGAAGGTTAGCCAAAGCATCCTAACGATTCTGCGGCAAGTTTTCGGTGGAAAAGATGAGATGGTAACTGCACAGAGAGGCCTGAGTATTACTCCGGCTCAGACAGAATATATATTCGGGCTCAGGAAACGACTCAGAGGTATCACTGGTTTTAAGGAGGAAATTTGATCACTTCATTTGCATACGCCCTTTTTATAAGGGCCTGGTAGAAAATCAATAGGAACCTTTCCATCAAAGTCAATGACTTGCATTGACTGCCACTTGAAAGACCCCCATTGATATGTACAGGCTTTCTGCTAGGGAGGGTTGCAAACCATTGATTTCAAGAGGCCTTAATAGAATAATTTCACAGATTAACAGATCCACAGCATTTCAGGCAGGAGGATCATCTACTCTGCCCTCCTGTGTATCACAGGCAATTCATATTTCACCCCTTACTTCTGTATTGAGCCAAAAATTGTGTTTTGATAGATAGATATTCAATGGTAAAGCCGAGATTCACAAGAGAGTACTTTTAAACATGACATAGAAAAAATCTGTACAATGCTTTTACTCACTTGCACAAGCTAATACTGAGGCTGAGAGATTCACTGCACTCAGAAAAGACTAGGCATGAGAACACCCAAAGATACACTGGAATTCAGTGGGTGCTAAAGTTTTATTCCTGCTTAAACCTGAAAATTACAAATAAGTTTAAAGGGAGTTAGGTGCCAAAATCTCATTGGTTTTCAATGGGAGTTGGCTACCCAGGCTGGCATTTTCAACAGGTTCTAAGGGAGATTTCAAAGGGAATAAGGTGCAAAATTCCCTTTGAATTTGAAGGGGATTTGAGCACCTAACTCCATTAGGCATCTTTGAAATATTAGCCCTAACTCTCTTAGGCTTCTTTGAATGTCCCAGTCCAAATTCCCTTAGGTTGCTTTGAAAATACCATCCTTGGAGTTTTAGATGAACCTGGTTCTTTACACCAATGCAACTCTATTGATTTCAGTGAAATTATTCTGGTTTTACACTGGTGTGACTTAGCCCATACTCAGGACCTAAGACTGCAGAAATATAAAATGTTTTTTGTGTTTACACTGAGCAGTCTGTGGGAGCCTGCTACCCCCTGCTGGAGACAGAGACATTATGTTCCCTGTATTAACTTTTAATAGGCTTTACCTTTGTGTGTAGCTTTCAGACAGAAGTACACTGAACTGGCCTCTGGTCAGTGGCTTTTCCTTTGCAAATGCAAGGTGCTGTGGGAATTATTCCTTAGTCATCTGCGTAAAATGAACCAATATTATACAGTGGGCTGCGTAGACAAGAGACTCCTTCTTGTCATTTCCTGGCCGCCTGTCAGACCCAGCTCCTAATGGTGGTCATTGAAGGTGAATCCAGAAGTATTTTAGGGCAAAATTACTTGGCTTTTGCACGTCCCCTCCAGTCATCACTAGAGGTGCTTGGGACTGGACATGTGATGATGAAGACATTGAGCATCCAGAGGGACCAGACCCTTAGTTCCATTGGCTTCAAAGGAGCAACCCTGATTAACACCAACATTACTTACATGTGTTTGGGAGGAGTTGTACCTTTTGGAAGTTGTTATAGCAAATATGAAACTGAGACAAAACTATCTATCTAATTGTAGTTATATAGCACCTGTTACTATAATATCTGGTTTGACTATGGACACAATTCTAATAATAATAATTGCACAAACAGCAAGGGCCTGTGGTGTCTCCATCTGAGAGCTTCAGAATCTGGGAATTCACCTTTTAAAAGAGGAAGCACAATAACCTAATTTGCACAGTGTCTATTTTTTTATCAGTCAGGTATGAACTCCCAGTGCTAGGTGAGCTGCTCCGTCTGTGACTCCAGGGCATGCAATCAGGCAAAACTAAGCAGGTACATTTCTGTCCTTCAGCCCCAATCCTGAAAACGTGTAGGCCTTGTCTGTACATAGATGTCAACTAAAATCATTGTAGAAAATCAATTTACTGCAGACCTGTGTCAGAGCACATATACCCAGCTCATATTAATGTCGCTTGTGTAGGTAACTTGGCTTTCTTGGCTGTGAGGTAGAGAAGCAGCAAGAAACTCATGGTTGCAATTACAATGACACCAATAACAAGCTTTTCACCTGCAGCTCGCAAAATACTTTACAAAGTGGTCAGTACAATTATTATCCCCATTTTACAGATGGGGAGACTGAGGCACATGGATCTAAAGTGACCTAAAGTCACCAAAGAGGCAAGAACCAGGGCTAAAAAGAAGCAGATTCTCATGAGTCCCAATTCGGTGCCTTTTTTTAAAGTTCTGCTGCTGAAAACACTTACACGTATAGTCAGCTTCACGCACATTGTTTGTCCCTCTTGAAGTCTATGGCACTTGTCAAATTAATTCTTTCTTCCTTCTTCACTAGAGCCCCATGGTTGAAGGTGCTGTAAGAACACAAGTTACAAATATGGTCCTTTCCCAAAGAGCTCACAGTCCAATCATACAACAGTGTGAGCTAGACCGGCTGTAAGGGGAGTACAGTGGGGTCACAGTGATGTCAGAGGATGCTCTCTCATTTGCTAGATTTTTCTCAGCAAGAAAAGAAGAAATGATTTCTAATGGTCCTGAGCCTTTAGAGTAAATGTTGTTGTTACTTTTAGTACTAATTACTGGTTCTGTAGTAGTATCTAGACGTCCCAAACATACAGTCATGGAGACTCCCTGCCCCAAAGATCTCACGGTCTAAACAGACAAAGGGTAGGAGGGGAAACAGAAGCACAGGGAAGGGAAATGACTTGCCAAAAGTCACCCAGGAGTTCAGTGGCAGAAGAAAACCCTGCTGTCCTGGCGCCCAGTGGGCTGCCCTACCTAGACCGACACTGCCTCTTCCTTTTATCTATAAAAGTAGCCTCCCTTCACCTGCCTATGTTCTCTGCTTTCCCGTCTTTGTTTTCCTGTTGACTTGGGTGGGAGGACGTTAGCCGACATGGTCTCGCTGTTAAGAAACTGCTTCCCCTTTTTGTACAGTCCCTGCGTTGCTCTGAATCACTGTGTCTCCTGGCACAGTAATAGGTGGCCGTGTCCGCAGCTGTCAGCGAGCGGAGCTGCAGGGAGAACTGGTTCTTGGAGGAGTCTGCACTGAGAGTCGCTCGGCTCTCGAAAGACAGGCCATAGTATATGCGCCACTTAGAGCTGGACCAGTCGATCTGTCCTACCCACTCCAGCCCTTTCCCGGGAGCCTGCCGGACCCATTCCCAGTAATAGCTAGTGACAGAGTCACCGGTGATAGCACAGGTCAGTGAGAGGGTCTCTCCAGGCTTCACCACCCCGGACCCAGACTGGACCAGCTGCACTTGGGACAGGACCCCTGCGGGGAAAATAAAACACAACATCAATTAATCAAATCATTCCCCCATCACTGTGTATTTACCTTCTTCCCTGCAGCAGTTACTTACATCCCGGGGCGGCCAACAGGGAAAGGAGAATCAGTGTAAACGTCATTATTTGCAATCAAGGAGAAAAACCGTGCCCCGCTGGCAGGAACAGGCAGTTCAGTGTCTGGGATGGGACTGAGGCTGCTAGAAGCAGGGGGTCGGTATTTAAACACCAACCCCCCGGGGCAGGGATTTGCATGCGGGTTTCAGTCAGCCAGGATAAAAAGGGGCTGGCGGAGGGAAGGTCTGGCTCAAAGGGGACATGTCTTCTCTAGGCCCAAAGGGGGAGAATTCGCCTGTGCTCCAAAACTGAAATCTCATCTTGTCTCCACTTGCAGAGAATTAGCCACTGCCCATAAGTATATAGGACCATAGCTACAGCCATACAGCAGTCAGACGCAGGTTCTAGGCCAGTAACGTCTCTCTAACAGTTGCCAGCAGCAGAGAAAAGTGTAAGGAACCCTGCAGTGGGCAGAGGTGCGTTAATCTGCCTTCCACACTGGAACGCATCCTGATTTCTAATAGTGAGCAATTGGATTAAACCCAGAAGCACAAGGTTTAAGGTCCCTTACGAATATTGATTGTTATTAGTTATGCTAATTCTGAATATTCTTGGTATCCATATAAATGTCCTATCCCTTGAGGTCACAACTTGTGAGAAGAGACCCACCTTTTATTCTGTGAAAGCAAAAGATGAAAGATAAACACTGAAAGACAAAATCGCTGAACTAGAAACAGAGAGGCCAGAATTCCTTTCCTACTTCTGGCACAGGTTGCCTGTTTGGCCAAACCAGTTAATCACTCCGTGCCTCAGTTTCCCCCGACCTGCACCATGGTGGATAATGATACTTCGCTATCTTTCAAGGGTGTTGTGACGGTAACATTTATTGATGGTTGTGAGGTGTTCAGATGTGCAAATAAGAGTCGAATAATAACATTAATAATAGAAGGAGAAGAAAAAGACAGAAGGTGGCAATGGAGAGATGAAGAAAGGTGAGATGGCTCTACAATATAGACTATGTGTTTGTGGTGTTTTGTAGCATCTCTGAGCGAATAATGTGTTACATTCAGGTGACATTGTCCATGTCAATTAATGTTTGCTTAAGTATCATGGTCCTATTGGTTCCAGCTGGCTCGGTTTGATTCTCTGTGATACTGAAAATGAAAGGAACATTCCAAATTTCCTGTAATTTTTTTTTTTTTTGGACTATGGATCTGAGCATGAAATAAGGTTAAGCACTAAGGAAACATGGTCATTCCTCTGGAATATGTCCCCCCAGTAGTGATATAAGTGAAAGGGGGCATTGCGTGGCCCATCAGGCCTGAGATGATGATTTGGCAGAACAGGCTGGCTGGGTTCGGGGCAGAGGCCATGGGGGTGGAAGGGCCTCTCATAAACGTAGTATTCTCTGGATGTAAATATCTAAATATTGTTGGGTTTTCTGCGACTCAAGGGACAGAAAGAAAACAACAACAAAGTCATCGATGTCTTCCTTTCTCTCGTTTCTCGTCGCTGAGTTAATTGTAGTTTATAGCCCTTGGCCGCCACCCAGAACTGAGCACATTGTTTTCAAACCACAGCGCGAGGTTTTTGTCTGAGTACAGATTCATTTCCTTTCACTGTGTCTCTCGTACAGTAATAGCGGGCACTGTCCTCGGCTTTCAGGCTGGTCATCTGCAGATAAGCCGAGCTGACCGAGTTGTCTCGGGAGATGGTGAATCGCCCTTCAACAGCCGGGGAATACCATTGCTTCGATCCAGTGGGCTGGCTGACCGTAGCCACCCATTCCAACCCCTTCCCGGGAGCCTGGCGGATCCAATACATCGCATAGTTGGTGAAGTTGAACCCGGAGGCTTTGCAGGAGAGGCGGAGAGAGTCTCCGGGTTTCTTCACATCCCCTCCAGACTCCACCAGCTGGACCTGGGACCGGGCACCTGGGAACAAAGAGATGTTAGTCATTATGTCAAAATTAGTTTCAAATACTGCAACCTTCTTCTGCATCCCCAGTGTAGTGAGAGAGAGAAAATACCTTCCAAAGTGGCTACAATGAAAACTAAATGGAGCCAAAGTCTCATTTTCCCCAGTTGGAAGGGAAAGTCCTGGGAGGGGGTCGGCTGGTAACTGCACAAGACACACGTGGCTGCGGATTGTCTCCTGGGGTGCAGCCTGGGCAGAGAGAGAGACAGATTTAAACAGGAAACTGTGCTCCCTATTTGCATATCCCGCTCCTTATAAGAGAGAAACTCCTCACCTGAGTATGGAAATGACTGCGGCTGTGGCTCAGAGGGGTGGGTCGGGCTGCTCCTTACGGTGTGTGGTTATACTTTGGTACATGGGGGGATTAAACAGCTCCTGGATTGAGCAGAATTCTTTACTGTGGGGATTTAGGGCCTTGTACAAAATCTATTCTAGTCAGCTACGAGATGGTGGGAGAGTCCGCTCTGATGCCCCCTCCTCTTTATGTGCAGAGCAGCTACCGGTCAGTGGGGTGAGTGAGTGGGGTGGGGTCACAGGTTTCCATTGGGTTGGGCCACCCGCTGGAGGGTGAAGACTCCCTCAGGGCGCTGGGGCAAACCCATTCGTCTTCCCAGCAGGGACCCGCTCCCATGACATGTGCAGTGGTCAGGGGGCCAGATACCCGCAGCAAAAGTGCCTGGCGCATGGACCGGGCCCGGTGTTGTAGATTGTTGGTGGTGATGTGGAAAGCGTTGGCAGGACGGTTGAAGGCCTGAGCTCACCTCTGGATGTACAGTGCCAGGGAGGTGAACGTGTCTAGGACAGAGGGTCTTGAACTCTTTCTTCAAGTGGAGGGCAGTTTCTCTGCCGGAGGGGTGTCACAGTGAATAATTTCAGCAGTGTTTAGAAACGTGAAGAGGTATTCTCTCCCCTGAACTCCTCATTGCCTGGCTGCTGTGGGTCGGGGTTGATGGAGAGGAATTGTAATGGAGAGGCAGGGCAGTGCAATGACTATGTGTAATGGGGGTAACATAGCGTTGGGGAGGGTCAGGAGTGGATCTCGGGTGGGTCAGGTGTAATCCCCGCCACAGCCTGGACTTTCTGTGTGGGGGTGGCTGTGGGTATTTTTTGTGTGTGGAGGAACTGAGATTCCTGGGCTTTGCATATCGCTCACAGGGGAGGCTGTAACAACCTGTGTGTGGGATCCAGTCCGCGGGGAGGGAGAGATGTCCACAGAGGTCACCGCTCTTTGAATGAAGCTGAAAAAACTCAAATTAGAGGAGAGAGAAGATGAACTGGGTTATGTGAACAGGCAGGACTGCGGGGCAGTTATTAGTCAGCGTTCATATTACTTTTCTTCTGCGTTCTTTCTATTGACGCTGTTATATTCCCATCCCAGTTCACACTCCCGTTCACAGGGCCATGCCCACCCGTAGATATTCATAGTCGTGTGTCTATTCTAACGTCCCTGTACAGTCCCATGTGTGCTCCAGTTAGTATTCCTACTCAAATTCCTACATTCCCCTTCCCACCCCTATTTATGTTTGGGTTCATACCCACTTCGGCATTCCTGCTCGGATCTCTGAGCCTGAAACTCACATTCATCTTTCCTTTTGGTTCCGGGGGCACTAAGAATCTGGGCATTAGACCCTCAAAGAGTGTTAAACTCCCCATGCTTTGTTATCACTCTGTAGGTGCATCAGCCTTTGTGCTGGCCCTTCCACAAAGGGGTGGGTTTTATACAGAGAATTATGAATGGGCTGGAGGGGACTGAGAGATTATGGACCCCACTCTTCCTGTTAACAATCCTCACTCAGCGTTCAGCATGGCCACTGACATTTATTCAGGGTTCAGCTTCTCCACTGACCGCATTGGGAGAAGGAGTGACTGGGGACATCCACAGATCGAGGGCAGGATGCACCTGTTCTTTCATCCTGTTTCGCTGAAATACACCCTGGGCATCCGTTTCCTGCAGTCCCCGGGGGGCCTGGAACCAGTGGAGCCTCTCTCTGCTATCACAGCTGTGTGCGGTGTGGCTGAGGGGAGATATTTCGGGTCGGTTCTCATGGCTGTGGAGGGAGAGCGCCACCACCAGGAAATCCCTTCCCCCGTCTCTGCAGAGGGAGGTTTTTGTCTGAGCTCAGACCGGCCTCCCCTCAACTTGTCTCTCGCGCAGTAATACAGGGCGGTGTCCTCTGTCTTCAAGCCGGTCATTTACAAAGATACCGTGTTGGTGGAATTGTCTCTGGAGATGGTGAATCGCCCTTCAACAGCCTTCGACTAACATCGGCTCAATCCGCTTGGGTGACTAAATAAGGGTCTTTCATCTGAATCAAAGTCACGGTCCGCTCATGGCTCAGACTCTGTCCTGTACGTCACAGCAGAATGTCTGAGTTCTCGTGAGACTCTAGGTTCTAACACAGATGTAAAGACGCCTGGCTTATCTTCAGAGCTGTGGGAGGGAATAAATCTCTAGTGGTAACAGAGTCTAGGTATGAATATTCCCGGCTGGTCTTTGCCTTCCCTTTGTAGAGGAATGGTAGAAAAATCGCTCTAGGAAGGGGCCTGGAGTCAGAGCTATGGGGCTGCATTGGCAGCTCTGATTGATGGTTGCCTTAGAGTGCTATGGGGTTGAAGTCACTGAATGCCTGTAACTTCCAGCAAATACCTAACCAAGTGGAACAAATCTGTGTAGGCAGCTGCTGCTCATAAAGCAAGACTGGTTCTCCGCAGGGTTAGTTTTTGTGCTGTCGTGGATAGGTTTCCTGTCACTGTGTGTCTCTGGCACAGTGATACATGGAGGTGTCTCCGGGTTGCAGGCCGGTCAGTTGCAGGTACACTTGGCTCTTGGAGGTGTCTCTGGTGATGGTGAGGCGACTTTTCAGAGCATCGTTATAAGCTGTGCTTCCACTACCCCGGATAAGTCCGACCCATTCCAGCCCTTTCCCCGCTGGCTGGCGGATCCAGCTCACCTCATATCCGGAGAGAGAGAATCCGGACACGGTGCAGGTCAGTTTGAGGGTCTCTCCGGGTTTCTTCACTCCCCCTCCGGACTCCACCAGGCTAACCTGGGAATAGACACCTGCAGAGGGGAGAAAGAAAAGGGAAAATATTGCAGTGATTCCTAGAGATGCGGATATTAGGGAACATGTGGTGGGAGCCCAGATCCCGCCCTTACCCGCTGGGAGCAGCAGCAGGAAGGTGAGGACCAGGCTGGGGGCCATGTCTGCGGCTGGCGGGCTGGTTCCCTGGGCGCGCTGGGAAGCTGAGCTGGCTCTGAGCGGTGTGAGCGGCCTGCCACTGGGCTATGAACAGGGCCCCGGGCGGCTCATTTGCATGGGACAAGGGGTGGGGACAATATAAGGGTGGAGACCCAGGCACCGGTGCGTGACACAGTAGCTCATTCTGAAATCTAATGGCAGGTGGGTGAGAGAGTCCGAAATTAGTAGCAAAACTTCTCTAAAGGCACTTATTTTGCCCTTATTGCACTTATGAAACAACTGAATGGAAACAGTCGTGTTTATCTATCGTATCGTATCTTATCATCTCCTCCTCACCCCCCTGTAATGTTGGTGTCAGTGTTATAACCTAATAGCGAATTACATTATTGATCCATTCCATTCTCGGGGTCACCCGGTGACCATGTGTGGGAACCGACTTAGCCAAGATGCTTCAGAAGAATTCTGCTTTTTGGCTGTGGTGCTGGAAATAATTTTGGAGTCCCGGGTGCTTCGTCTGAAGAGAGGGGGCCAGTGCTGCAGGGAGAGGATAAAAGTCACCCCTCTGCAGAGGGGCAACACAAGCCAAGGTTTCGCCAGGGGATAAATCCTACAGAAGGCGTAGGTGGTGCTGGGTAGCTGGGGAGATCCTTGTGCTGGTCCCTTTTCAAAGGGATGGATTTTAACCTGAGAGAATTACCAAACTCAGTAGAAAAGAGATCAGTGATCCGCACGCCTTCCACTCAATAACCCTCCCTTAGCGTTCAGCTTTCCCTCACTGGTCGTCCCTAAAGGCTCAGCTCCTGCCCTGAGTCCAGAAGGAGGGAGCCTTCAGCCAGAGCGTGTCTGAGCAGAAAGCCCTGGGGAGTCTGTGGGGTGCACCTGGTCCTTCCTACTCCGCTGAAATACACCCTGGGCATCTGCTCCCTGGTCTCCCCAGGGGAGATGGACTCAGCGGAGCCTCTCTCTGCTATCACAGCTGTGTGCGGTGTGGCCGAGGGGAGATATTTCAGGTCAGTTCTCATGACTGTGGAGGGTGAGCGCCAGGAAATCCCTTCCCCGTCTGTGCAGGAGAATAAAAGAAGGAAGAGAACTTTACACACTGTGTTACTATTGCTGCAGAAGGACAGGCAGAGTCCGCTGTTTCCCGAGTGGTTTTGTGGGGAGAAAATACCTGCCAGAGCTGCCGGAAGGAAAAGGAAATGGAGGCAAACTCTCGTTTTACCTGGTGCTTCAGGGGACAGTTCTCAGGGTGAGGTGTCTGCAGGCTGTCTGTCTGGGTGCGTCCTGGGCAGAAAGAGAGAGAGATTTAAGCAAGAAACAGTCCCCGCCATTTGCATATCCCCTCCTTATAAAAGACTCACATTTCTAGCCTGATTCCTAGAGTTCAGTGACATTTGACCAAAGGATACATTTGCAAGGGAGCCTCCTGCTTAAATACCCAGTTCCCACGTTCGATACAGGCAGTGCTCCTGGGGTTTAGTTTGCAGAATTCCAGGCTAGGTTGTTAATTTCCTACTAATAATCAATACCTGAGAATTGCTAATCGAGAACTGGAAAGGATTCTCACTTGTTCCTTTTCACTTATTGCTGACGGATTGTTGTGGGCACTGAATAAATCTGTACCTGGATGGGTAGAAAACCTTCTGAAATCAGGCTTGCCATGTCCTGTGGGCGGACGCCTGGCCCCTCGTCTCCTGGCATAGCTCGATCCCGTGTGATTCAATGTTTTCATCTGTCGGAATAAACGGGCCAGGACAGCAGCGTTAGCCAAGCGGGGGAGCAGCCTTGGCATCCATGGAGCTTCCGGACTGCACAGCAGCGGGGCTCTGACCCGATGATGATTGTCCTTCCTTTGGTCGCATCTACAACGCAGTGAAGCCGGAGAGAGTTTTCAGAATCGATCGCGATGGTCATTGGGTCAGCCCCTGCATGCATTTCTCTCCCTGCAGCTGGCAGACAGCGTCCTGGGACACGGGGTTAGTCTCGGTCACCTGGAGAGTGCTGGGTGTGAGGGGGAATAAATAGATTGATAGATCCACTCAGGTCTCCTTTAACTTTAGTTATGTGCACACAAGATTAGCTTTGGATATATCATTACGTTCAGATATTTCTGAGGGACAAAGCTTGGGCAAGTCTGATCTATCGAATTCCTCCAGCAACATCATCAGGTAAAATATCCATACCTAGCACCGAGAAAACGCCCAGCTGTGCCATGAATAGAGTTAACCCGTCTACTGGGACAGCGGCAGAGAACCGCTCTCAACTCCCCCACTCCCTGGGTGTGAGAGATGCGTGCATATCCCTGTCTCGGGCTGTGCTGTTTAAATACAGGTGGATTAATTGAACTGTAGCGAGAAAGGAAGTTGGATGGATGAGAGATCCGTTATGTCACATGGCCCTAGGTGCTCAGCCTGGATGTGTGGGAGTTAGTAGAGGAGGCGGTGTGCAGGGGGAGGGAGTCGATGAGTTATATAACGTGTGATACCTTTACGCAAATATTGTTGAAATACACAGCACTGACTCATAGTAGTAGATGACAGAACAAGGAGCAATGGTCTCAAGTTGCAGTGGGGGGAGTTCTGGGTTGGACATTAGGAAAAAGTTTCCCCCTGGGAGGGTGGTGAAACACCGGAATGGGTTATCTAGGGAGGTGGTGGAATCTCCATCCTTAGAGGTTTTTAAGCTGCGGCTTGACAAAGCCCTGGCTGGGATGATTTAGCTGAGGTTAGTCCTGCTTTGAGCAGGGGGTTGGACTAGATACCTCCCGAGGTCCCTTCGAACCTTTTACTCTATGATTCTTGGATAGCTTCACTGTGCCCATTTTTATTTTATCGGACAGTGTTTATGGCTTCGTTTACCGCATCTTCTCATCCTTCCCTCTCGACTTTAAGGGGATGTTTAATGGGAACCCTTATTTCAACACAGACTAATTTTAAAATGTGTTACAAACAGGGGGGAAAGGTTCAGGTCCAGCCCTTCTCAGTCATGTCGGGACCAGCCTTGGCTCTGTGCTCGGTGAGAAGCTAGATTTGGCTAAGACTGAGCCGCTGGCAATGAACACGTCGCTTCCTCTCTTGAGTTTCCAGTGCCGCAGTGTCAGTGTCTGAGCAGCTGGGACTTTCCCTGCTGCCCGCAGCGGGAGGTTTTTGTTTGAGCTCAGACCAGCTTCCCCTCACTGTGTATCCCGCACAGTAATAGCGGGCGGTGTCCTCGGGCTTCAGGCCGGTCATTTGCAGATACAGCTCGCTCTTGGAGTTATCCCTGGAGATGGTGAATCGCCCTTTGACGGAATCAGCATAGTACGTAGAGGTGATTTGAATCTGGGCGATCCACTCCAGCCCTTTCCCAGGAGCCTGGCGGACCCAGTTCATGTAGTAGTCGCTGAAGGTGAAGCCGGAGGCTTTGCAGGAGAGGCGCAGAGAGTCTCCGGGCTTTTTCACATCCCCTCCGGACTCCACCAGCTGCACCTGGGACCAGGCACCTGGGAATAAAGACACGATAGAAATATTCGTATCAATTTAGCGAATGTACAATATTGAGCTGCTTCTCCCGGGCATTTAGGTTGGAAAATACAACGAGAACGAAATGGAGACAAAGTCTCATTTTCCCGAGTGTTGCAGGGGAAAGTTCTCAGGGGGAGGTTGGCTGGTAACTGCACAGACAGGGGGTTGGAGATTGTGTCTCTCAGTGCAGCCTGGGCAGAGAGAGACCGATTTATACAGGAAACTGTCACCCCTATTTGCATATCGTCTCCCTTATAAGGATCAAACTCTTTCTCTTCATGGTGGAAACTGACAGATTTGCTCTGGGAGTCAGACAGAGGCAGAATATTTGTACAGCGCCCCGCACAGCACAGTGGGATCCTGTGTATAGTTTGTCTAATGGAGAAATTAAAGATCTCCTTGAGAGAGTTCCCATTCCTAGCTTGGTTCCAAAGACTCCTGTACTTAGAGGAAAGTTACCCCGACTGGTTTCAGTGGGTTTTGGCTCAGCCCTTTAGAGTTAAAACTCTATCCCTAGAAAATAAGGGAGATGAAGATGATGATCTCTGTGAATGGGGGCGGGGCAGTGGTTTGTGAAAACTGATTTCTCTTTCTAAATCTGTATTCGCACCATAGGCATAGGCGGGGACTTTGAGTCAAGGTCGCCTTTTAAATACTGATGGCATTTCCAAAGGTACTTGTGGGGGTCTTGCACCCGCATCTTCACGTATAAACAGGGCCCCTGGGCTAAATAATGTGTTTATTTTCCTGTTTGAATAAATGCGTCAGATCCTCCGCTTTTGTGGCTGGGGGTAAGGGTGTTGAAATCAATGTGGCCTCCACAGCGTACAACAGCTGCCGACCTGGCTCTGTGAGGTGTGTTTTATTCAGGGTTTTATTAAAGGTCCAGTGAAACCCGATAAAAGCTGCCCCTGAACATTCACTGACCGGCAAAACAGAGGGAAAAGTGAACAGGCCAGGCCAGGAATATGCGCACTGTGCCTGGTTCATCAAAGGCTAGGTAGGTAGGTAGGTAGGGGTGTGTGTGTGTGTGTGAGAGAGAGAACACAGCAGCTGCTGTCCAGTGCCACTGCAATATTTCTGGGTCACGCCCGCCTGTTCCCCGGCAGGGACACTGGACAAAGTGCCTCCTATTCTCTCGGCCCCTGTGTTTGAACTACTAAGCGAAGCTCGGAGCCTGCGCGCCTCCACCCGGGAAATCCTTCTCGAGCCGCAGCCGGGGACAGTTTTTGGCGGACCTGCCCGGCTGTGTGACTCCCTGGCACAGGAATACACGGCGCTGTCCTCGGGCCTCAGGCCGGTCATTGGCAAGTACAGCAGGTCGCGGGTGGTGTCTTTGGCGATGGTGAAGCGACCCCTTACCGAGTGCGGGTAATAGGTGCTGCCCCCGCCGCCAATTCCCGAGACCCACTCCAGTCCCTTCCCGGGAGTCGGGCGGACCCAGCCCATCCAGTGGCTGCTGAAGGTGAAGCCGGAGGCTTTGCAGGAGAGGCGCAGAGTGTCTCCGGGCTTTTTCAGATCCCCTCTGGACTCCACCAGCTGCACCTGGCACCGGACACCTGCAAACCACGACACGTTAAGAACCAGCAGATTCTGAGTAGGAAGAAATCTCCGGAGCCTCCATTATTTGGGTGGGGGGACGGAAAATCACCTGTGAGCCTTGCCAGAGCTAGGAGGAGAGGGAGCCAAAGTCTCATTTCTCCGCCTGGGTCGGGGCTTTACTCTGGATTTCCCTCTCCCACTGCCCGCACCAACTAAGATCTGGCGGCGGCTCAGCGCGGGTGTGGCTGGGGCTGGGCAATGCAGGGTTTAAGCCCGGAGCTAAGTACCCCTATTTGCATATCCCGCTTTCAGTAACTGACTGATAAACCCAGCCCCGAGCGACTCGAACTCCCGAGATCCGAGCGCAGGCAGGTGAGGACACCAAGGGCGGGGCGGCTTTATTCTGTAAATGTTTCAAAAAATAACAAACAAATAACCCATAGAGTTTAAAGGGGCAAAGTTATACAACATCCAGGGACTATATGCAGGTTATCGGGAGGTGTGGAGAGTGGCTGAAAGCCTGGGGAGAATAACAAGGGATAATCTGCGAGGTCCTGGATGGGGGGGGTGATGGTGCGGGCACTAAGAGATACAAGGGAGTATATGGAAATGGGGGAACATTACTAAGTATGTCTCTGGGTTACTTTTGGGGGTGTTTTAACAAAGTGAGCAAATAAGTCCATACAAAGTGGTGTGTCCCTCATTAAGTCCAATGCTTCAGCAGTCGCCGCGTCCGCTGGTGTGTCCCCCGCCGCGTCCGTCGTGGTGGTCGTCGGTTGGGTCCACCGGTCCGGAAGGAGGGTCCTGCGGTGGCGCTCCGTCCCTCTCCTCCTGGTACTGCCAGTGGCCGGTGATGTGCTGATACTTAACCAGGGAATCCGCATTGTCCTGACCCGAGAGCTGCGGGGCCACTGCCCTGCTAATGCAAGTTTCCCGCGGTGCTTTCTGGCCAAGATTTTCCAGAGCAACTAGGTCTTTTAACGGCCTCGGTTTTGCCTTCGGTCAGCCTGGGATGCCTTGGAAGGGTTTTGTTCTCAGAGTTTGGGGGTGCGGCATTTTCTGAGGAGGAGATATCGCCAGGTAGGGAACCCAAGCCGAACACCCAGGCTGCGAGAGAACTAAAACCACGTAGGGAAAGTGTCTATTTTAACACGAGGGAGCACACACAGGAAGAAGAAAATGTTACCTTTTAAATGCTGGAATTGTAACTTAGTTGGGGGGCGGGGGATTTACAAAGGACCGTTTGGTACCAAGGTCCCATGGAGAGTGAATGGCCGTTAAACACCCCAAAACTGTGTTCGTGCCTCTGAAAAATCTCCCTGTCTTTTTCCACAGCAGAGATACACGGTGTGCAATATTCTTCTCTAATTCACCCCTTGTTCTAACCCAGGGAGCTGCGTGTAACGTGACCTTGATGGTCTGTGTACCTAGGCTCGGTGGAGATGAATACAATTCAGCCTGTGAAATGTTTGACCTGTTCCCGTGGAATATTCATCCGCAGTTCATTTAAATTGTGGCTGTGGTCACCTCATTAATTGGACATCTCCGCCTCTTCCACATATTAGCTGAAGTCCACTCTAGTAATGAGAGATGAACCTGCCCCTGGTCTTCAAGTGTAGGAGGTGCTGTCCATCAAAAAAGGCCAACGTCCCATGCACTATACAGAGGTTAAAAATGGGCCGCAGATGAGAATCCGGATTGTTCATCTCTCAGCATCGGTCTGGGTTAGAGAAATGCCTGTGGGTGACCAATGCCTTGTGTGTGGAGGTGAAGTTCCAGCCGAGGCAGTCGAGGGCACACCTGACATTGGATCTCTGGGAACATTTGTTCGATTATGAATTGGTTCGATGGGGCTGAATGTGGAGTCACAAAAGGCAAAACCTGTGGGGAAATGCTGTGAAAAGAGAGAAGCTGGCTCGACAAGGCCTGTGAAATATTAAAACGACACGTCATGTTTGGGTGGGGCTTGGTAGGGGCACCGGGTCTTGTGCGGGGGCGGGGGGCCATGCGATGAATTTCATCCACTGAAAATAATCAGCGGGTTTTGGGGGAAGAGATTTAGCCCCCTCAGCACCTCCCAGGCATCGAGCCAGAGTCACTTGTTGGCTCCTGGCTCTGAATCAAGGAGCTCTGGGGCCAGTGACTCAGTCTTTGTCCTCCACGACACAGAGGCCGGGTTGTGTTCCCAGCTGTACTGTGAGAGTCGGGCTCTCGTATCGATGGGAGACACCGGTACAAAGAGGCTCCTTGTGTATTTTCCCAGCCATGGGAGGGAAGAATAATCCATTTGCTATGCCGTGAGTCTAGCGGTGAATATCCCTGGGGTTGTTTTTTCTTTCACTTCTTAGCAGAATGACAGACAAACGGGTGGAGCGGGGCCCTGGGAGGCAGGACTCCTGGGTTCCCTTCTCACCCGTGGTATTTAGACTGTGAGACTTTGGGTGAGGCGGGGTAACTTGTTGTGCCATCTGCAGGAAGCAAACAACCAACCAAGCAGAAAGCAGATTGTGTGGGCAGCTGCTGCTCTGGGCGGCTCTTACAGGCAGGCTGGTTCTCCGCACGGTTAGTTTTAGTGCTGGCTCTGGTAGGTTTTCCCTCACTGTGTCTCTGGCACAGTAATACACTGAAGTGTCTCCGGGTTGCAGGCCGGTCAGTTGCAGGTACACTTGGCTCTTGGACGTGTCTCTAGTGATGGTGAGGCGACTTTTCAGAGCATCGCTATAGTCAGTGCTTCCATAATACCACATGATTCCGACCCATTCCAGTCCTTTCCCCGCTGCCTGGCGGATCCAGCTCACCGAGTAGCTAGTGATTGAGAATCCGGAGACGGTGCAAGTCAGTTTGAGGGTCTCTCCGGGCTTCTTCACTCCCCCTCCGGACTCCACCAGGCTAACCTGGGAATAGACACCTGCAGAGGGGAGAAATAAAAAAGAAATATTGCAGTGATTCCTAGAGGTGCGGATATTAGGGAACATGTGGCGGGAGCGCAGATCCCGGCCTTACCCGCTGGGAGCAGCAGGAGGAAGGCGAGGAGCAGGCTGGGGGCCATGTCTGCGGCTGGCAGGCTGGTTCCCTGGGCAGGCTGGGAAGCTGAGCTGGCTCTGAGCGGTGTGAGCGGCCTGCCACTGGGCTATGAAGAGGGCCCCGGGCGGCTCATTTGCATGGGACAAGGGGTGGGGACAATATAAGGGGAGATCTAGCAGGAGTGTGACACTTTATCGAGTTTAAACCCAGTGTCAGGGAGATCTGAGGGTTCAATCTTAAAAGTGGAGCTTCCCTTTGAGTATTTATATACATAGATTAACACTTGGAACTTATAATGCTACCAATTTCACCTACGTATCTGTCTATCTCTCTTGTCTCTCCGCCCCACCCCACTGTGGATGTTGGTGTCAATGTTATAACCTAGCAGCCCCTGACATCACTGAACCATCCCTTGTTCCTGGCAATCTGCAGAACTAGTCTGCAAACCAAGTGTGCAAAGCTGCTTCGGGATAGTCTCTGCGCTGGGCTGTGTGGCTGGAAAGGATTGTGGAGCACGATTGCTTAGTGCGATGAGAAGGGACCGTGCTGCACGGCAGGATAATGTCACAGCTGGTGCTCAGTCACTGGACAGGCCCTTGTGCTGGTCCCTGTACAAAGGGGTGAATTTCATCCCTAGAGAATTGCCGGTGGCTGGCGGGGATGGTCCCTGGTAGGTTATTGGCCAGGCTCTTCCATTCATTCCCGTTGCTCTTCGCTAAGGACCCAGCTGCTCCATTGACTGCAGTGGGAAAAGGAGGGAGTCTGCGAGTGGCGAGTGTCTGAGCAGAAAGCCCTGGTGAGTCACTGGGGGCATCCACAGAGCACGGCCGGATGCACCTGCTTCTTCTTCCTACACCGCTGAAATACACCCTGGGCATCTGCTCCCTGGTCTCCCCAGGGGAGATGG